>NW_027497515.1:0-136608 GCF_021521415.1 Bidens hawaiensis | reverse complement strand
TTTGGGGATTACATCAACGACGACTAATGAGTATAATGGTAGGTATCTCTAACTACCACCTTCACTTAAACACTCACATAGACAATCTGTTATTCTAAATAACCAGTTAGATCAAATCATAATTGTTTAATACTCATATAAGTTGTCCTTTGCTTAAGGTGTCCAAAAAATCTATGCCAAGAAGATGTCTATAACTTCATTTGCACAATTACATGTGAAATGAAGTGTTTACTGATATATTGATGGGTCTATAGGATGATTTAAATATGGTTTAGTGATGCAGTTTTAGGAAATCTATGATAAATTTTAATTACTTCATGTGCGTATAATTTGCTAATAATAATTGGAATTCCATGACGAAGAGCATCTACATTTTTCGGAGGTCAAAAGGTTATATGATACCGGTTGCTTCGCTGCTGAGATGCTGATCTCAAATTCTCAATGATGGCTGGCTGGCTGCGGTTCATGGGATTACTTAAGATAAGTGGCCAAACAGGTTGTTAAAAAAGAAATACAATCGGCAACTTATAGAAACAAAATATGAGTAAAAAGTTTGTGTACTAATGTAATTGTATGATGAATTATTTTAAGTTCTATTTGTGGCGTGTGGCAGGATAAACGTGATAGAAAAATAGAGAATGCTTTAATTGATTTCGACATGTTGCATTTGGATTGACGAGGTTTGTTTTATTTTTTCTATTTGTTAACTGGTTATAGTTAAATGGCTACTTGGTTGTCTGACTTTCAATTGGTCAACCATGCCTTGTAGGTGGGATATGAACATAAAGTGGTTGCAGATTGGTAGTACAAGAAGGCAAAAGGTTTCTGGTTCAATCACTATATTATACAATATACAATTAGTATAAAAGAGAAGTTTGGTGTCACAAATAACTTTTTTAGATTTTTTATATATAAGATATATTTGTAGGGTTAAGTCATCAATTGCACCTTTGGTATCATGGCCATCATGGATTACATTACTTCTGTTTGTGGGCAATGGCACGGTTCGATTCTCACTGCTGGACATAAAAATATATATTTTCTTTTTTCACTATAGCACGCATGTAATTGTACTTTGGACTATAGCACTTATGTAATAGTAAACTAAGAACTTTGGGATTTTGTTTTGTTTGTATTTTTTTAATATTTTGGTACTGTAAATGAAAACCGATCGAATGTCAATTTTGTTTTACTTCCGGTACTGTAATAAATGTGACGTAATCCGACCGAATTTGCATAGACTAACCGCATCAACGCCCGAGTTTTACCATCTGACACCACCTCAATTTTTATATATTTTTTAATACCGTTACCATAGCGCAAATAACCGAAACCGACCAAATTCGTGTGGACTTACTACTTCAACGCCCGGGACCAACAACGATTAAGTTTTACCACCGTCCGGGTTACCGACATGTCCCTTACGTGCAGACTCTCCCCATTTCTTTGAATACTTATTTTTTGGTTTCTTTCTTTTTTTATAATTATTTTATTTGTGTTGTGTTGTTTTGTTCAAATATATTAGTATATTTAAGAATTTTGGTGCCACAAGTACCTCCATTGAGCCATTTGGCGGAAGACATTTTTCTTTGTTTTGTTTTGGTACTGTAACGAACGCGAAGGAAACATGACCAATTACGCGTAAACGCACCAAGTTTTGTTTTAGCTCCAGCACCGTAAAAAGCATGACGAAAACCGACTGAATGCCAATATTTTTAGTTCCAGTGCCGTAACAAACTTGACATAAACCAATCAAATTTGCGTAGACTCACCGCTTCAATGCCCGGGATCGGCAAAGGTTAGGTTTAACTAACGTTCGACTTTTATCAACCGACTACACCTCATCGGTCACCTAAATTGTTAGAATTTTTTAGTTTTATTTTCAGTTTTAGTTACGGTATAATAACGCGCGCAACCGAAATAGACCGAATTCATGTCGCCTTACCGCCTCAACGTTTGGGACCGACAACGCTTGTGTTTTACCACCGTTTGAGTTTTATCAACTTTCCGCGGCGCAACGCGCCGGGTAAAATTCTAGTGTTGTATATTTTTAATGGCTTGAACGGTTAAAGATCATAGTTGAGTTAAACATATTATTTCTTTCTAACGGTTTCATGTTGCGGGGGGTCTAAATACTAGTTCCATTGAAATAATGTAGGGCGGGCAATAATCGAAGAGCCTTCAAATGCGCATGCATTCCCACCATTAATCCCACCTTCAATTCATCCTCTCTTACGAAACCCTAACTATTCATTTCAAGCACGCTAGCTGACGATCGATGGAATTCATGGATAACTCACGCCACTCTCTCATCCCCAACTTCCTCTACTCCGCAAATGGATTCGGCAATTTGTCCACGAATCAACGGAAACCGTTTCCCTCGTCAATTTCCAAAAGAGCTTTTGTGGTTCCAGCTCCGAGCGAGCCACGTAAGATCGCGATGTTTTCTCCCGCATATTACGGAGCGTGTACAGCCGGTGGTATTCTCAGCTGCGGTCTCACGCATATGGCCGTGACACCACTGGATCTTATCAAATGCAACATGCAGGTTGGATTCTATATTCATTTCACCTAAAAAAAATTTGTTTATATTTTTGTTTTTTTTTCAATATAAAATACGTGTCTTTTATCAAGCTATTGGTAATTAAAAAAATCGTTTTCAATTAGTTAAAGAAACATAGTTTAAACATATTTTTGTTTGTAATTTAATAAATTATTTGGTGCCAAAAGATCAACTTGCCTTCATGTTCAACGTGCATGACTAGACTTAAACAAAAAGGTTAATAGGGTTAAGATAAAAATTAAAGATGCCGTATAAAAAAATTAAATATAAAGTACAATTATTATATAACGTCTGAATTTTAACTGTGATGCCATCCAATCACATTCTTAAAACATCGGGTAATAATTTGATGAAAGTTTGTTACATATGGTGCAATTAAGAAACGCATCTCCTTGAATTAAAAATAGGTTACTAAAGAGGTCCAAAATTTTAAAGTGTCCAAGATTATATATTTCCTTTATTATTTGTTTCTTAATTGTGTGTGTATATGCAAACGTATATGAATTAAAATATATAAAACTTGTATAGTTTATCATTATCGGTCCCAATCTTGAATAAACAACAAGGGTTACAAGGCAACATTTAGTTTCTTTAAAGATGCTTAAGACACGTACATATAAATGTTATGGATAAATGACTCATGATCCTTGTTTTATGATCCAATTGTTCAGATAAACCCAACAAAGTACAAGAGTGTTTCTTCTGGTTTTGGGGTCTTACTCAAAGAACAAGGAATGAAGGGATTTTTCAGAGGTTGGGTTCCAACTTTATTTGGTTACAGTGCGCAGGGTGCTTGTAAATTCGGGTTTTATGAATTCTTCAAGAAGAAGTATTCTGACATGGCGGGCCCGGAGTATGCAACCAAATATAAAACATTGATCTTCCTTGCTGGGTCTGCATCTGCTGAGTTTATTGCTGATATTGCTCTTTGCCCGTTTGAGGCGGTTAAGGTTCGCGTCCAAACAAAACCTGGATATGCTAACGGTCTGTCAGATGGCCTTCCAAAGTTCATTAAAGCTGATGGTGTGTCTGGGTAAGATTTTGTCTTTAACTAATTTCTAGTGTTTTCATAACCGGAAACGTATTAAACTAGATGCCTCACGTGTCCACTGGTCAAATTACTAGACGACGTCATCAATTATATATATATATATATATATATATATATATATATATATATATATATATATATGGTTTGGATATATTGAGAACTTCAAAAACTCCTAACAACCCAATTATATTATTTATTTGTTTTATGTATTCAATGTTATTTGTGGGTAGTTTTGCCATTTATTATATGTGATTATACGATTACATATATATAGTCACAAGTTTACATTTACATCTTATGTAAAAACTAAATCACATGTATGTATATGTGAAATAACGAATTTGTATATATATATATATATATATATAAAAGAATACATATAACAAATGACAAAACTACATTCAAGTTATATAAAATATATATATGAAATGATTGTTATTAAGAGTTTTAAACTTATATTTTTTGGAATTTTTTAAATGACTGATTTATTTTTTTGGTGTAGATTTATAATACTAACTGAGTGTAGAGACTGAAATAAACAAATAGAGAACATGAAGTAGTAAATGAGACTCTAAAAATCAAAAATAAAAATAAAAATGTTTGAAATCCGGTCCAACCACTAGTCTAGTTTAGCCAGCTCGGCTATACCCAACCAATTGAAATGAAGATGGTTTAAAAGTACTCACTTGGACCGATTTTTCAGTTTCGGTCTGACCAACAGGTCAGGTCCGGTTCTAACAATAGTAATTTCATCTTTTAACTAATTTAAATAATAGTTGGATAAATGTTGGTTCTTATATAGTTTTTATATTATGTTACAGTCTTTTCAAGGGTTTAGCTCCTCTCTGGGGAAGACAAATTCCATGTAAGTTGTTAACTACTAAAGTTAAACATGTTTCACAAAGTTTTTATATAATCACGCTAAGTTAAAATGATTAACATTTATAGATACAATGATGAAATTTGCATTCTTTGAAAAAATTGTGGAGTCATTGTACAAGTATGCCATCCCGAAACCGAAGGACCAATGTAGCAAACAGACGCAACTTGGAGTGAGCTTTGCTGGTGGTTATGTGGCTGGTGTGTTTTGTGCCATTGTCTCACATCCAGCTGATAATTTGGTTTCTTTCCTTAATAATGCTCCAGGAGCTACTGCTGGTGATGTAAGTATATTGTTTTTACGTTTAATAAGTGTTTTGAATCACATGCTCAAATTGCAACAAAAGTTTGTTACCTTTATAGTTCATACAAATCAAAACATGTCCTTTAAAACATGTGATGCAGGCTGTTAAGAAACTTGGTTTGGTTGGTTTATTCACTCGTGGTCTCCCTCTTCGTATCTTTATGATTGGTACTCTTACTGGAGCACAATGGGGAATCTATGATGCTTTCAAAGTTTTTGTCGGCCTGTAAGTTTCTTCTCTGTTTAATTCAATCAAAACACGTTTTCGGTCAACCTGACCCGACCCATTTTGACAAAAAGTGTTTCGGGTCAACCTCGTTTTTTAATACTAGTTGCATATAAAAACAATCAATAATATGTTTTTTCAATTGTATTAACATTTTAGTTATGCATAAAAACAACTACTAATGGAGGAAAGGTGATTTTAGTCAAGATCACATGACTCGACCTGTTTTTACATGTTTTCCAACTCAACAAGACTATGTTTTTTCTACAATGATGAAAGAACCATTTTGTTTGTAGGCCTACAACTGGCGGTGCTGCTCCTCCGGCTAAGTAAGACTACGGGCAATCAGAAAAAGCTAATCAAGCAGTTTCGTATTGTGAAGGGCATAAATAATGCTCGAGATATACAACAATAGGTTAGCTTTTGTTACACTTGGTCTGTTATCTAGTAAGGCACATCACACATTTATAGGATACAAAAAGAATGGTATGTTATGATATATATGTATATATGCATGTATATACTCTATAAAATTGTTTATTAAAGTTATTATCAATGTTATTGCAACGACTTAACGTTAATTACAGTAATGCATATGTAATACACTGGTCACTTAAGAGGGCATAAATTACTTCGTTGCTGTTAAAAAAATGAAAAATAAATAAACTAAAAAAGCGCATTACTAATTATATAATTATAAGAGTATTCACAAATCACAACAGATTTATTTTACACTTCTCATTTTTGTCTCATTTGTATATTTTTTCTATATGTATGGTGACTTTATATCCGCCAAAATACAAATTATCAATTTACAGGTAAAATGAATGATAACGGTAAAGATAAATTCACTATGTTAGTGGCTTCCACTTAAGTCCGCCCTACTTAACAAATCAATCTGTACCGATCTTGAACAAACTGGAATGCTTAAGCTTTGGTATTTTGATGAGTTTGGCTACAATTAAAACATATATATTTTAACATTCTAATAAAATCAATCTGCATTTTGTCTCCCTGGTTTATATCGTCACGCGATGGGTTAACCCCTGAAAAAGATTTTGCGAACTTTGACTCCCTGTGTTACTCCGGCGGGGTTCTAACTCCTACCGTCAGTTGACCGTTAGTTGACTGTTGGTATTTTAGTAATAATACCAACATATTAAGGGCATTTTAGTAATCTTCTTTTAATAAATAATAAATATAATAATAGTAGTAATAATAATATATAAATGTCGTCACACGCACAATGCACACACATAATAATATTTCTTCACCTCTTCCTAATTCCTATATCCTCTGCTGCTAATAGTTGAAGCCAAGGCGATTATTCAACTTATTATTAATTAATATCAATATATTATCATATCTCGTTATATGCTCAGATCTGCCCTAATTCAATCCAATTAGGGCTTACTTCACAGGTTACTCATCTAATTCTTCTAATTCCATCACGATTCGTTAATACCACATTCCAATTTGATTATTTTTAACGAATTAGGGTTTGATATTTTGCAAATATGAAGCGATTACGAGATGATGCGATGAGTAACTCGCAAATCAAACGGCCGCTTGGTTCTTCGCGTGCAGAATCGTATGCTACTGTTTAATTGTTTTTGTTATGTGCATGTGCTTGATGAATTGAATCTGATTGTGAGACTATGAGATTAGATTTGAATTAGGCCGCCGCCGGAAACCCACAGAGTCGACAACCGCCGCCAGAAACCCTAACAAACCCACCTTCATGCTCTTCTTCTTCTTCTTCTTCTCCACACCAAAGCGACGGTTGCGGCCGCCGTGTTTGCCGCCACCGGTTTCGGCGTCTGCCATGGTGGCCTCTAGTGCCGTACCCACCGGAGCTCCGATCTCAGTTGGGGTACATTATAATTGGTCAGTAATTGGTTCGAATTTGTTAGGGTATATAATAATTTGTTAGGGTATCATAATAATTATCAACATCAAAGGTCAGGGGTTTTTGGTGTGTTTGTAATTGGAGTTTTTGATGCTGTATGGAGATGATGGAGATAGGAAGATGATGATGAGGAAGTCTTTAATGAAGTGATGAATATATATTTCATATTGTATAGGTATAACAAACATTAGTTTAGTTCAAACGGTAGATTTGTTTGTTGTTAAACCAAAGGTCAGGGGTTCGAACCCCAGCCTCTACACAATTTTGAAAGATAAGTTTTAGATTTAATTATAGACTCAGGGGTAAAATGGTCATTTCAACCTTTTTAGGTCAGTCAACTCACGGTCAACTGACGGCAAGGGCACAGACTGCTCCGCCAAAAAATACCAGTGGCAGAAACTTCGCAATTTCGTTTTCAGGGGTTAACCCATCGCGCGACGATATAAACCAGGGAGGCAAATTGCAGATTTCTCTTCTAATAAAGCAATTAATAAAAATTATAACTAAAAATAGTTCTAGTAATTTGACCAATACCTTAGAAATGGCAAATTCACACCAAGCTGAAACTCACAAATTACTGTACAAATCTCATTGCAACATCTGCATATACCAACCTTCTATCTAAACATGTTAATAAACATTCCCTAGACTCAAAAATCACACGATTCACAACGAAACCTATCAAAATAAACACCGGTACTAATATTAGCAACATGTTCCGCCGTTCTGAAAGAAGTAGTTTGTAATATCATTAAAAAAGGTTAAAACCATTATTTGTAAATCATATTGAAACAAAAACACCCAGATAAATTAAATTTGCACTCAGAAGTCTAATCCAAATAATTTGAAATATCACCCAAATCAATTTATTTTTAAATAATATTGAAAATTAAGATTAAATCAATGCCTTGAACTAACCTGAAATGAAAAGGAGTATTGAAGAGTTGCTTCAATTTCGAGATGAAAGTTGTAAAAGTCCTCTAAACGTAATCCCTCATTGACCAGGTATGGCACTTAAGAAGCAGTCGATAGACTGCGTAGACGAATTAGACGGTGATTCAACAACAATTGAGAAGAAAGGTAAAATAAAACTGTCTACGATAATTACCTTGTAACACAAGGCTGGATGGACCGGACGACGAGTGGTGAAAGGCGATTAGTGAAAGCATTATTCCATCATGTAAATTCAAATAAATCCTAGTGAGGCATTTCATCAAACACTTGGTGGGCACACCAATATCATATCAGGTGGATACTTGCGGCATATTGAAGGTAAAAAAAACCCATTTATGGATGACTAACATGTAATATGACCTACCTTGGATGACGCTCGATTAGCTAACTGTGGTTTGGCCGGATTTCTACGGATTATATAACTAATAGGAGAAAATGATGGAGTTACGAAACAGAGAGTGGCGACTGCGGCGTGCTTCGCATGAATCCAATTCCGGCGGGCCAATAAACTGGATTTTCCGACAGTGCTTTAGCTTATGTAATTGGATGCGATTGGAGGTGCGGTGCTTGACTGATTGGAGTTACGAAGGGACATGAGCCCTCCAAATACAAATACAAATACAGGCAATTATATATATATTTTTATCATATATATATAATTATGATAAATTATTTGCTTCTAATATTTATTTATTTATTATTTTTTATTTTTTTTATTATATAAAAGTTAATAATATACTTATGATTTGATGAAAAACTGTTTCCCAAATAAATGAAATGTTATAACACGGTTTAAAAGTTATATGGGTTTGATGAAACTCAATGCCCGTTTATTTTTTTTACTATAAAATTGGTTTTTTAATTATAAATGATATTATCTTTTTTTAAATAAATCAGATATTAATTTTTAGTATATCCATACTTTATAGGATTTTTATATCAAATATTTGGTGAGATTAGTTTTTAATTTATTGAGATGTTATAACTCGTTTAAAAATATATGGCTTTGATAAGACTCATATCCATGAATTCGGGTCAAATGCATGAGAAACTTCCATTTAAAAATCAAACAAATCTGGTGACTCCAAAAAAAGAGGGAGCGACCACATCACGACACGCAGGAATATCTGGGTTTGGTAAGACCCATACCCATGAATTCGGGTCAAATGTATGTTATTTTTTTACTATAAAATTGGTTTAATAATTATAAATAATATTTATGAAAGTTAATAATATACTTATGGTTTAATGAGACCCAAGACCCGTTTATTTTTTATACTATAAAATTGGTTTTTTTAATTTAAATAATATATATATATATATATATATATATATATATCTTTTTTAAAATAAATAAGATATTAATTTTTAGTATATCCTATTTTATAGGATTTTTACATCAATAATTTGGTGAGAATAATTTTTAATTTAATAAGATGTTATAACCCGTTTATGGAATATCTGGGTTTGGTAAGACCCATACCTATTAATTCGGGTCAAATACATGAGAAGCTTTCATTTAAAAATAAAGCAAATTTGGTGACTCCAAAAAAAGGGGGAGCGACCACATCGCGACACGTAGGATTTTTATGTTTTAGTTTATATATATATATATATATATATATATATATATATAAGGGAAGGCTTGAAATTAAGATGCAACATGAGAATCAAATAGAGTAATTATATATATACAAGTAGAGTAATTGTGTAATTACATTATAGAGTAATTACATAATTACTCTATGATAATTACTCTACTTGTATATAAATTTACTGTGCTTGATTCTCACGTGTAGCATGTTAATTTCATTTGTATTTGATCCAAACCCTATATATATGATGAATATCATTATAGAACTCTTAAATTTTTAAGAACTTGAAGGAAACCTTGAAAACTAATGTTTTTATAAATTCTTTTGTATGTTAATGTTATTTGAGTGTAGTATAATCACTTTTTATATCTATATTTACGATTACAATTTTGAAAATTAGTTTTTATACATTTCTATGTTTTTTTAACAAATATGTAAATTTATAAGTACATAAATTTTACACATATGTAAATTTGTGATTAGTATATGTAATAAAAAAATTATTTATAAAATATTATAAAACCACTCTTAAATAATGTTAATATATAAAAAAAATTAAAAAATGTTTGGTTGTTAAGAGTTCTTAACTTTTTTATAGTTCTTAAATGATACCGACCTTATATATGTATATATATATATAGGGGATGATTCAAGAGAGAAATGGTATTATTGCAAGAAGTGTGAGAAATTGATCTTAGCCATTGATTGTGTTTGATCTATGACTTACATTCAAAATGACAATATTGTAATCTTCATATTCCTTTTTTTAATGTATTTAATGTTAAAAGGGTATATTGGGATTTTATATTTTAGAAGTTTAAACCAAAACGAACATGTATTAATCACATTCCATATTTGTGGGTTATTTTATTAGGAACTTAATTTATAGTGTTAATTAAATCAATTTTTGTATCTGTTACTAATTATTGCGTAAGACACATTTCTTTATATTTATTTGTTATTAATTATGATCTTATCTTAAATTTACGACAAATTTTGAGATTTTTATATGAATAATTTTTATTATATAACTTAGTGGAAGTATATGATATTTTTGTGTAGGTTTTGAATTATAAAGAATTGGAATGGATATTTATACCTACACACTTTGAACAAAGGATATACATTTATACATTTAATATTTATATGTAGGGTTATTACCTACACACTTTGATCAAAGCCTGCACATTTAATATTTGTATGTAGGATTATTATCTAAACACTTTGCATAAAGCCTACACATTTTATATTTTTATGTAGGGTTACTAGTATTTATGTAGGCATAAAAATGTATGTGTAGGATAATATTAATTCATGTGTGGGATGTTAAATGAATTTGACTCAAATAATAATAATAATAATAATAATGTGTAGGGTTATTAATACATATGTAGACATATCAATAATTATGAAGCGAGATATATATAAATAGAGTAGTAATATATATTACATGAAGAGATCAAAAGCTACATGTACGAAAGGATAAAGTAAAATCAAATAATATTATTTTATATCATAAAGGTATTTTTTGTCATTTAAATTAAATTTAATTAGAATTTGCTTAAAATTTGAATTTAAATGAATTATCGAAAAAAAAAAAAATTTTGGTTGACGTTGGCTAATCAAAATTTGGTAAATCAATAATATATATTAAAAATAAATAGTAATATTAACTTTCATCAAACTATTGTTGGTTACCAAAAATATGAAAATTAGTTTTTACTAACATACCCTTGGAATAAATTAAATAAAAAAGAAAAAGTTAATTTGTGATTGGTTAGATTTATTTCTCACACTTCTTGCAATAAGATCACTTCTTTCTTGAACTTAAACATATATATATATATATATGTATATATGCATATATATGTATATATGTATGTATATATGTATATATATATATATATATGTATATATGTATATATATATATATATGTATATATATATATATATGTATATATATATATATGCAGGGTAAGGATCCTAAGAAAACCTTTTAGAAATTGAGAACTTTGAGAACTGTAAGGATCCTAAGAAAACCTTTTAGAAATTGAGAACTTTGAGAACCATTTTGAGTCACAAAAAACCTCTATAAAAATTATTTCAAAAAACAAAAAAAACAAAAAATTTTAAAAAGTAAACAAACCAAAATTCTTTTATTTAATTCTGATTTCATAAAAAAAACTTCGTATTATACACATGTGTAAAATTTCATTTTATCTCTAGTTACGTAATGTACATTGTCATTTACCTTAAATTGTACATATGTGTATATAAAAAAACATGTATGCACATATATGTACATATTATACATATGCGTATAATTTAGCTAAACCGAGATGTTTTTTTAATGAAAATCGGGATGATAAATAAGA
Organism: Bidens hawaiensis; assembly: GCF_021521415.1. NCBI lineage: Eukaryota > Viridiplantae > Streptophyta > Magnoliopsida > Asterales > Asteraceae > Bidens > Bidens hawaiensis. The sequence goes on along the minus strand of NW_027497515.1, from coordinate 124,752 downwards.
ATCATAATTTGTTTTACTTTTTTCATTTTGCGTTTTTTTATGTTTTATGAATTTTTTATTTTTGGGGTTTTTATGGTCTAAAATGATTCTTAAAGTTCTCAATATTAAAATAGTTCTCACATGATCCTGATTATATATATATATATATACACCTTTCAAAAAAATCCTATGTGTCACTTTTTAGTTGCTCTTCACCCCCTCTTAAGCCAATAGATTGCTTGATTTGTGATTTGAGGCTTTCTTATGCGTTTGACCCGAATTCATGGGTATGAGTCTCACTAAACCCGGATAGTCCTTAAATGAGTCAAAATTCCATTTGTTTGTGAAACCCTTTCATAATCAATTAATAGTTTTCACGGGTCATGGTCTCATTAAACCCAGATAACCCTTAAACGGGTTATAACATCTCATTTGTTTGTGAAATAACCCCTAATCATCACACAATAGTTTTAGCAGGTCACGTGCCTCACTAAACCAGATACCCCTAAAATAGTTTATAACATCTTATTTATTTATAAAACACTTTCATTATCAAATTCTAATTAAATTTCTCACATTTACATATTCTCTGTCGCCGGTCTATCCTCTTCATCTGGTTAATTTCTCTCATCTGGTTAACTTCCGAATGATACTTGGAATACAATTTGCATGTGATTTCCCCATGTATTCGAAATCCCCTTGTATGCGAATGGCATGCTCTTTAGAATACAATTTATTTTTGAAACCTTAATGTATTCGAATAGATATGTGAACATGCAACTTGTATCGAATGTTATCCTATTTCTTTTCTTTTCTTTCACATATTCGAACATCCTTGTTGTATTCGAATGGTGTTCGATTACTCCCACTGTGCTACTGTTCTTACTTTTATTATCATTATCATCATTATATTTTTATCATCCAACTCTCATTAAAGCATCAAATCCTCCCACAACGTTCTTACCCCTTACCTTGCCTAAGATCTAGTCCGGGTATCCATAAAGCTTGGACCTTTATCGTTTTCAAACACGTTTTTAGGCTAGATCTAGGGTGTAAGGACCCGTTACTGGTGCCCTACATTTGGTTTTGGATTTACTCATAAACACAGTTATAAATATCAGAGTTAATTAAAACTTTCGCGGAATAATATAAATCATCAACCATAACATTTTACATAACCTTCAAATCTTGTCTTATTAAACATTCATAGTCATTTAAAACAAAACATAGTCTTTTAAAACATCACAACGTTTCTTCGAGATGCCAGTATCTTCGATTCCATTCCATGTGTCTTCAATCACGCGAGCTGCCTCAACCTATTTGCCTGCGTGCATACTAAAAGTCAGCTACGCTGAGTGAGTTCTAGTTAATCAGATAACTTACTTTACATACACATATGCGTGCCCGAAGGAACGCTTTACCCACTTAACCAGTTCGTCATTCATTCGCATACATTCATAACTAACCTTACATTATAAAGAGCATTTCTCCCTACATACCTCGAATATTATTAGGGTCCGGTACCCTCCATCCTCGGATATTATTAGGGTCCGGTCTCCCTTCTTCCTCGGATATTATTAGGGTCCGGTACCATCCATCCTCGGATATTATTAGGGTCCGGTACTCTCCATCCTCGGATATTATTAGGGTCCGGTCTCCCTTTTTTCCCTACTATTATGCCATACCTTTCTAAATATATTATCGTAAGTTTCATACGTCTATACGTCATTCATTCATCATGTACAACAATCATATCATCAAACCATTTGGCAGCGCATGCAATATCTGAAGATCGTTCACGCACCGAAAAAATTTCATTCACATTTAAGATATACATGAATAACATACAAATCATACATGGCATACACTTACCATTTAAAGTAAGTGTGTTAACTATCACATCGAGTATGCACACAGCCCCGAAAACATAACAAGGAATGGGGCTAAAAACTCACCTGAACTCGATTACGTTCACCGTTAATTGTTATTCCTTTCTTGAGCTGTGCACGACTAACTGTATAACAATTACACGTATCAATTAACTATCACTATCTATATCGTCTTTCTAGTTTAATTATTACCCTCAAAGAACGGGGGTCCGGGGGCAGCGCCCCTGGCAGCGGGGTCTAGGGGCGGCAGCCCCTAGAAGGGTCCAAGGGGCAGAGCCCCTGGTTGGGGTCGAGCTGCCAGGTTAGCTTGGAAAAATTTTATTTCCATTAACTGTCTTAACACATTTTCCAATGGAATTTTAAATCGTTAATTAATTTTCTAACTTGAAAGTTCAAGGGTTCTTTGTAATTAAATCATTTTTTTCTAAGTCTAGGGACTGTTCTGTCATTTTGTTAAACTTCTAGTTCGTTACTTGGTTCTTTAACGAATTGGCTTGTCATAACGAACTGGTCCTTGTAACGAATTTAACCCTCCAACGAACTGGTCCTTTGACGAATCAGTCCATATAACGAACCAGTCCATATTATGAATCAGCCCATGTAATGAATTGGACCTTCTAATTTGTTATATTTGTTAACGAATGGTCATAGCAAATTAAGGTTAATTCGTTATCTTTTCCTAAATGAATCAGGATACGAACTAAGGCTAGTTCGTTATTCTTTCCTTAGCGAATCAGCTGACGAATTGCCTCTAGTTCGTTAATCCTCCGTTAACGAATTAGGGTTAGGTCAGAGAATGTCAGAAACATTCTCTGACACCTTAACCTCGTACCTATTTTTTCCGGCGCCGCCATTGCCGGAAACCCGGGATTTCGCCGGAAAAACGAGATCTTACTCATTCTTCACCGTTTTTCGTCCCGTTCGATCCAGATCTATACTAGGGTGACCCTAAGCTCATCTTAGGTTCGGTTTATACCCGATTCCACCCGGATCTCGTGACTTTAATGGTTTAAAGGTGTCGGCTTGTCGCTTCGTGACTAAATCTAACGGTTTGAGTTCATACAATATCATACTATCATTACCTTGGATCGGGATCGGTTTTCTTTCTTGATTTCGGCTAAGATAAGGAGAGACTAGAGAGAGAGAGAGAGTGATTAAGTGTGTGTTTTGGATGGTGTATGGAATATGTGAAATGAAGGATTAAATGGTGATTTTGGTTTATATATTTATGGATCATGGGCTTAAGCCCATGGTCTTTCCTTCTTTCTTCTAACCCAAGTCCATAACTCATATCCATTTAACCAACACAAGCCCAACTCATATTCTATTTATCTAAACCGATAACGACCCACTATAAAATATACGAAATTTATTTTATTATTATAACCAAAAGTAGGATGTTACATAGGGTTTCTAAGTGAGCCGTATTTACTAACGAGTTTATTAAGTCCGTTTTGAACATCAAGTTTACATCTTTATGATGCATCTATACCCGATTTGCTCTAGGGTTAAGTTTTAGGAAAAACCTTTCCTAGAAACATAACCTTTAAGAATAAAGAGCATACCTTTATAAGTTTTTAGGCTTCGGTTAGCTTTAATATACAACAATAATCTTGTATCTTGCTTGTATAGTCAAGACCTATCAAGATCTAAGCTTAGTTTTGGTCTTGGATCCTTGGCCGATTTCAGGAGAGAGAGTTTGTGTGTGTTTTAGTGTGTGTAGGGAAGCTAGGAGATAAGAAATGAGGGTTTTAGGGAGGTTTAAGGAGTATTTATACTCTCTTAAGCCCATGAACATAAGGCCCATCCCATCCCTTATTCCATCTTTCCCCAACCAAGTCCATAATCTTTTATTTCATTTAACTTAATTATATATTTACACACCGTTAAACAAACGCATTCCTTTTATTTATTATTATCAAAAGTAGAATGTTACATGTGTAGTTTGACACAATGCTATGTAGGTATATTTAATATGTTTCTCCAAATATATCTAAACTATGTAGGTTTTTAAATTTTTGTGTAGTTGTAAGTCAATCTGATTATCAAAATGCATATAAACTGTGTAGGTATATGTTAATCTCATTCGCCAAGTACATATAAATTGTGTAGGCTGTTAAAAATATATAAATTGTGTAATGACATGTTTTTAATCTTTCTCCATGCATGTTGGTTATGTATGAGTATGATTGTGTAGGGATACACTGATTGTGCAGGGACTTGTAATTTAATAATCGACAAAATGGACATTCGCAAATACATATAAACTTTGTAGGTTGTTAAAGTTTTGTGTAGGTACATGTCAATCCGATTATCTAGATACATATAACTCGTGTAGGCACTTAAAATTTGTGTAGATATATCTAAATTTCGTTTTCCAAGAATATATAAATTGTGTAGGCTGTCAAAAAATTATATGGATGTATGTTGGTTGTGTAGTGATATGATTTTAATCGTTCTCCAAGCATGTTGGATGTGTATGAGCATGATTGTGTAGGGATACGATGGTTGTGTAGGACATGAAATTTAGTAATCAAGAAAATTGACATTCCTAAATACATATATAATGTGTAGTTTGTTCAAATGTCGTGTAGGTATAAGTCAATCCGGTTATCCAGATGCATATAACCTATGTAGGAATTTAAAGTTTGTGTAGGTATATCTAAATTTCGTTCTCCAAGTACGTATGAACTATGTAAATTGTTACAAATTATATAGATATATATTGGTTGTGTAGTGATATGTTTTTAACCCAAAATGACCTTCATAATATTGTTTAATGGGTTGTGAAGTAAACATATCAAAATAAATGAATAAAAAAGGTGAAAAAGAAGTAAATTTATACCAGAAAGCAAGTAACAAGAAGAGGATAAAACGAAAGCTGATTTCACATCATCTTGTTTTAATATATTACTAGATTTGTTAAAAATTGTTAGCAGTTATGTTATGTTCATGTAATTAAAAATAATAATAAAAGTTAATTATTAAAAAAACCTTTTGATTGTTACCTACGTTGAATTGAATGGTTTTAATTACCAAAAATAGAAATTTATCATTTTATTATTGCACCCTTATATTTAAATAATTCAAAAAAAGAAAAAAAATAATATGATTGGCTAGAACCTCTTCTCGTACTTCTCGCATTAAAAATCACTTTTAAAATTAAAATAATCCTATGTGTGTGTGGGGGGGGGGGGGGGGTGAGGTTCGGTATAAATAAAATTAACCTACTAAACATACATATAACTAGTGTAATGAGAGTTTAAAGTAGAGTAATTATGTTATAAAAAATCATACAGAATAATAATTATTACTCTAGTTACTTGTACACTTCTCACGATAAAATTCATTTGTTTGATATCCAATTTAGGCTTTTGTTTTTAATCGTTTTGCTATTTTATATTTTGTAATTATCTGTTTTATTGTAACTTTTAACGTATTTTTATTTTGATTTAATACGTACATATTACTTTGTTACATTCTTTATATTTTTAATGTCTGGGCTCTTTCAATTGAGATGCGCGGGTTTTTTTTAATTTTTTAACAAATGAACATAAATGAGCACGGACATGTTGATTTTTAAACGAACAAACATGAACACTAATATTTGTCTTATGAAAAGGGCGGTACAAGGTTGATGTAGATGACGATGGTGATTGTTGGATGAGAGGGGAGGTTGACGATGGTGGGTGGTAATCAGAAGTTTACTAGTGATGGAGAGTATAAACTATTGACAGAGAATATGTCGAGGAGAGAAATAAATTTTGGGTTTGATGATGAAAGGGTTTCACAAATAAATATGATTTTATAACCCGTTTAAGAGCTATCCGGGTTTAATGAGACGCATACCCCATGAAAATTATTGTGTGATTATGAAAGGGTTTCTCAAATAAATGAGACGTTCTAACCCATTTAAGGATTATCCGGGTTTAGTGAGACCCATACCCAGAATTCGGGTTAAGCACATGAGAAGCCTCAAATCACAAATTAAACAATCTGGTGGCTTGATAGGGGGCAGGGAGTAACCAGAGAGTGACAAATGTGATTTTTTCTATAAACATTTATAGATAGACATATGTGGTTTCTTTATTTGAAATGTTTGCTAAAAGGTAAGCTGCTCAAAGGGTATAGCCTGACCCTTTTACCCAAGACCCGACTTGGACCCTTTACCATTTTAGGAAGGAGCTTGGACCCGAAACCCTACCCTCTAAACAATAGAAGGGTCCGGTATAAATACGGGTTTAAAGGGTCTAACCCTTTACCCTTTAAGAGTAGTAATCACATCTCCTTTTCATTATTTACTAGTTGCATATATTATGCGTGAATTTAATATATGAATCCTAGAACTATACTTTCATTTAATAACATAGTAAAGTCTAACTTTGAAAGTCTATCAACCGTTGTAACGGATAAACATAATATTCATATTCACAAATTACATGTAGAGAAAAGCTTAATGTTTCCCATATATTTGTTTCCCATTAATAGTATAGCCATTTATTTTTATTTTTCTAAGTAGTTGAGAAATTTCGGATGAATCATGTATGAAATACAAATCTCTCCTAAATTTCAAATGAATCGCGAATCTAATGTATATCTAGAAACTAGTAAGTGGGTCATAAGGGTCAAAACTTTGAAACCTTTTTACCCTTTAAAGTGAAATTTAAAGACCCTTAAGCCGAATCATATTATATACCCTGGTCTAATTAAGAGTTTTGCGAGTTGGGTAATTGGGTTTCAAGGGTCCGATCTATATCTTACTCACCCATACTAAAAAAAAGGCTAAACGCTACCGAAATATCCTATATGAGCTTTCTTATTATCTTTTTGTTAACAATAAAGTCCGATTAATGTATCACTACAAAACCAATATTGGCAATTTATGATTTTATGTGTTCCATACTTCCGCCCTAGAAGAAATATGTAATTTGTAAAATGTAAAAAGCGATAAATTAGAACTCATTTAAGAAGATGTTATAACTCATTTTTAGAGTATGGTCGACAAAGTACAACAATTCCCTTTTGATATTTATTTTTTAATATTCATTTGCAATATTCTAATTAATTCTTATCATTCTCAAAAAAAAAAAGTGGTTTTTATTTAATCCTTCCTCTTAATTGGCATGCCTAATACAAAATGTGGTGGCTATTGTTATAAAAAGAAGCACTATTTAGTTACACAAAAAATATACGGCACTTGCTATTGCCTAGTGATTATATTTTCATGTGCATGGCTATTGTTATCACAACCATTTAAACTACCTTGTTTTCTTGGTTGGCAGTTTCGCATATGTTGTTGCAAAGCGGGTCGGAATATAAAAAGCCAATTGTATGCTTTACCATATAATTTATCAATCAACCCATATGCTGTAATTTAACAATGTTACGTTGACATGAACCTGAAATGCCCAACATTTTTATTGTCTTTATTTCCATGATATACTACTCCAACAGAAAATCAGGTCGTACCTCGGGTGATACTTAAGTGAACCCTGAAAATGATTTAAACAAAATATTCTTGAAGTTAAGATTTTATTGTACATCTGATGACCATGTGGTATGCCCATATTTTGAAAATTCTTCCTTTTGGCCCAACTGTTTGCACTTTTCTTCAGTACTAATTGCACTTTTCTTGTCCTTACCCATTGTAATTATCAATTATCAATAACATTAAATTCTAGTACTCAAGAAAAGCCCACATGGCCAACTTCCATATAATGATCTTGCTTGTTTAATTTATTCTTGTAAGGTCCCGGACCCGGCAGCCCTACACTGACGTTGGATTTCCTCATAAACTCAGTTTGTTACAACGGAAGCACATACAATTTGCAGTGAAAACTACAACTTTTACATTTAATTTCTATCTCCCATTAAATATTCGATATGGATAGCCTCGTACGCACCTCAAGCTCATCACGTCATCAACAATACCTGCATGCATACTAAGTCAGTTACACGCTGAGTGAGTTATAATGTTTCTTTCAATTCGTAACATACAATTTATAAATAAATCACAACTTCTGAACATTCGTACATAACATAACCTTTCTCATTCATTATTTCCTTTCTCTATGTCTGTCTATCAATCACTCTATAACTAGGTTCATACATGTTTGCTCATAATCTAGCCTCATATCCTTGCTCATAACCGAGCCTCCTATTCTTGCTCATAACAGAGTCGTCTATTATTGCTCACAACTGAGACTCCTATTCTTTCTCATAACCGAGCCTCCTATTCTAGGATATAATCGAGCCATCTATTCTTTCTCATAACTGAGCAATACAAATTTAGAGGGAATTGCCATCATAACTTATTGTACATGCATGAGGCCCGAAGGCTCTACACATGAAGATGTACCCATTCTTCTATGCATAACATTCATACACATTTACATTCATATAAAAACATGTCACATCCATCTTTTAAATTCTTTCTTAAGTATGCACACAACCCAAAAAACGTTTAAAGGTAAAAAGGGGGTTAGAACTCACCTGGATTATGTTCCTCTCGGAGCTTATGGTAACACCTTTCTTCAAGTGGGCACGACTAACTTTGAGGTTTATGTTCGAAAACACTCGAATAACCCAAAACTATATCATACGAACTCCGATTTAGGTGATTCAAAAGGCCACATAATCGTCTTGATGCGATCTACAAACCCATAAGTTTGCAGTCACTAGAAACCGCCACCAAAATCACTGGAAAAGCTGAACAATCGATGGTGAAAACTCTATTTTTCACTATTACAGTTTCTTATTAAAAACCATACTTCCTAAATTCTGATAGAAGACGACTGGTGGAAAATCTTCGTTTATATGTATGAATACTCTATTAAAATTTGAGACCTATACGGCCATTAGATCTCCAGGAATCGTTCGATCTTTTTGGGTTGCTCTCTCAAAAACGGGATTTGGGTTGGAATGATGTTAGAGGCCAAGATAATTATAAAATGAGATGATGGCTACATTTATAGGTAGAGATAGAGTTTCATGTTTAAGTTTTCATCTAATGACGCTTAGCCCCCTCATACTATATATAATTACATTTATATTCTGTAATTCAATTACACATGATTCCTTTAAATACCAACGAAACTTGGGATGTTGCACTTCTTTGTTAACTACATCAATGAAGATCAAAGCAACTGCCATATATATATATTTGTACAGATGTAAGAAGGATTAAGTAAACACGTCGCAACTAAAAAAATAATTGTATTGTATGATCTCTAGGTTCTTCACTCTTAATGTTTAACAAAATGAAATCAGTTGAATGAAAAGAACTAACCTTTGAGTTTTAAAAGAGCTTTCTTAATCTTAAGATTAGAAACTGTCACGCCCCGACCAAAGGCGGAACATGGTGGGGCGTAACGTATTGATTGGACAGTAGCTCAAAAGACACTAATTAAAGTGACGATAATTATTTAATTCATTAATATCAAAACAAGTACACAATTATAATAATCAAAACAATTACATCATATTTATTGTTTGGATAAATATCCTAAGGTAAAAACTAATATATTCAATTTTGATCAATGTAAATTACTTGTATCTGTAGCATGTATAAAAATAGAGTTTGTCAACACGAATGTTGGTGAGAATACCTAAGTTTTAGTTGAGAAACTGTTAGTGCACGGTTTTGCGTCTCAAGTCTTTGTAATTATCATTAATGTTTATTTGATTATTTTAATGTAATATTTAATGTTTATTTATCTAATTCGTTATGTTCAGTCTAGTTCGCTAGGGAATGTTAGCGAACTAAGACTAATTCGTTAAGGTTAAGTCTAGTTCGCTAGGGATGTTAGCGAACTAGGACTTTATAATGTTTTCCCTCCTGATTTGTTAGGGGATGTTAAAGAATCAGGGGGTGGTTCGTTAAGTTATGTTATTTAACGAAGGGGATGCTGGTTCGCTAGGGGATGTTAGCGAACCAGATCGTCTTCTATATATAGTGAACCACTGTTCACTTGTAAAAGGTTAAAGTTTTGAGAGAACTAATAATATTCAGAAATATTTAAAGTATTCTCTCTCTCTCTCTCAAGCTTCACGATAATATTATTTATAATATATATACTAACAATCAAGCTAAGTTATTAAAAGAGTTAGATCCGTATAATCAATATCAACATATAGATCTGGATCAGATCTAAGGTATTGATTAGAACGAGTTGTAATTAAAGGGATCAAACAAGTGGTATAAGAGCTTTCGGGGCTCAATTCACTTGGTTTGATTGTTATTGTTATAGTATTTGTGTTTATTTTCTGTTTGGATTGAATTTGAATCAATTTGGGTTGATTTGGATTGAATATGGATGGATTAGATTGAATCTGGTTTAGTTAAGGTATTATTGAGGTTCAATTGAGTGGAATTGGATTGTGGATTTGGATTTGTGATGTGTATTGTGTTTTCGGTTTGAGTCCGTGAACAGGGGTGTTGTTTTGATCGAAATTGGTTCGTGTATGGTGTTAATCGATTACGAGATGTGTTGGGTTGAAATCGCGTTGTGATTACGAAGAGTTTGGTATGTTATTTGTTAAGTTTGGTTAAGAATTGAGTGTATATTACAGATCTGGAATTGATAAGGTTCTAGGTTTGAGCTTCATATTTCTGGAAAATTGTTCTTGAATGTTTGAAGACTTGAAGATGAATGTGATTCGCTATAAAGTTTCAAGCGATTCGCTATGTCTTTAATTTGATTCGCTATCAATTCGTGCCATTCGCTAATCAGTTCGCTAACTGATTCGTGTGAGTTAACTAATTCGTGTTATAAGTTTGTTAACTAGATAACTGATTCGTTTGACAAGTGTTTGTCTTGGAATTTGTGCCATAACAACTTTTTGCCACGTGGCAGAAAGGAATCAAGTTTGTTACAAACGGTTGTAACAACCTGATTCGTTATATTATAATTCGCTATAGTGTTGATTCGCTATCAACTGTAGCTGATTCGTTATCTTAATTCGCTAAGTACTCCTTAGTAATTCGCTAAGTTGACTTGGTCAATTCGTGTGCTCAATTCGTTAAGTTGACTTGGTCAATTCGCTTGATCAATTTGCTAAGTTGACTTGGTCAATTAGTTTAGTCAATTCGTTAAGTTGACTTGTGATTCGTTAAGCCTTTATCACATTCGTTATCTGTTTCGCCATTTGGGTGATTCGTTAAACTTAGTTGTGATTCGTTAAAGTTGACTTGCTTTGTTGACTTTTGATTCGTTAACCTATTCTCCTCATTCGTTAAGACTTGATTCGTTAAGTCTTGATTCGCTACAACTGTTCACAGTTCGCTATTACTGTTCATTGATTTGTTAAGATATTTTATTATTTGTTTATTTTCAACTATGGCTGGTATGTATGCATTGGCGTCTCAAAATATGTTGATGCAACAGATGTTACAACTTGATACCGAGATAGGTTCACATTCTAAATGTCTAAGATTGATGAAGTTCAGTGACTTTGCCAAATGGGAACCTCGGTTTCGTGCACATTTGGGATCTGTTCATCCTGACTGTTCTTATTGTCTTGATGAAGTTTATGTTGCACCAATGATTGGTGATGATACTATTGGGTATACTCCTAAGGCTGTCTCTCAATACTCACAAGAAGAGAAGAAAGCTTTAGAAATCGAGATAAAAGCATATTCTACTTTGACTATGGCGTTACCAGAGAATATTTTTCATCAAGTTGGAAGTATCAAGAGATGTGCATCTTTGTTTCAACATCTGCGGATGAGAAGCATGGGAAACACAGCTGAGAGTAAGAAAGTGATGCTCAAGTTTCAATTTCGAAACTTTAACTTATTGAAAGGAGAAACAGTTGAAGAGATGACTACAAGATTTAGTCACTTAATTGCTGAAATGGACAAGATGAAAATGGACATCTCTGAAAGGGATAAAATTGACACTATCAAGAGTGTGCTTCCTAGTTCCTATTCAACATTTCTCATGGTTTTGAAAGAGAATGATTATTTTCTGAATGAAGATTTGACAGCACTTGAAAATGGACATTTCTGAATTTCTGAATGAAGCTAGAGAATATGATCTTAAGTGTCAAAAATCTTCCAAAGAAAATCAAGATCCGGCTTTCTATGGTGGAAGTATGCCTCTGAGTTCAACAATCTCACCAATCATTGCTTTTCTTACTCATGCCGCAAGTGAAAAAGAATCTGCTATATTTAATGATCCAAAAGTTTGTTTCTACTCTGCTGGTAATTCAGGTGGTTCTGGAAGTTCTACTAGTACTAATCCATTTGCTACACCTCCTAATGTGAATATGAAGGAAGCTGAGCAAAACTTTGCTTTTCTGATGGCATTTATGTCTTCATATGAAAACTTGGTGAGTAGTAAAATTGCCACTAGTGAGTTAACAGATGAGGATTATGATCAGATAGATCCGGATGATCTAGAGATCATGGATTTGAAATGGAATATGGCGATGATTGTTCGTATGGTTAAAAGATTCATGCAGAGAACTAGAAAAGATCTTCCAGCGTTAAACAAGAAGTTGGGTTTTGACAAATTGAAGGTAAAGTGTTATAATTGTCAAGAATTCGGGCATTTCGCGAAGGAATGTGACAAACCAAGAAAAGAATACACTGGACCTCGTGGTCAAAGTCAAAATGCTTCTTCACCACGAGGAAGTGATGCTGAAAAGAAACCATCTTCTTCAACAACACAAGCAATGTTAGCAGACGGGACTGATTGGTCACAACGACTACTGTGCAATGATGTTCAAGCAAATTTAGCTATGTTTGGGTTACATGAAGATTGTCAAGATGCTACTGCTAGTGTGATGTCTTCAGATAATGATTCTGGATCTAATTCTGATGATTCATGTGACAAGTCTTCTGAATCAATGTTTGCGTGCATGGCTAAGATCAATGAGGTTAGTAATTCTATTTCTTCTACTTCATTTGTTAAGGCATCATGTGTTGATTGTGAATCTAACAACTCTAAGTTAGAAGCTTTGAAAAAACAAAATGATAATCTTATAAGAGAAATTGCTTCTCTTAAGGATACTTATCGACAATCTCTTGAGTCTCAAATGAAATCTCGAATAAAGATTGAAGCATTGTCGACAAGTAATCATGATCTCAAAGCCGAGTTATCTGTGAAAATGACCATTAATGAAAAGTTTCAGGAAATCTTGAAACATCGTTCTAAGATAACTGAGCTTGAGAATGAGGTTCTTGAGTTGAAGAACAAGTTGGGTAAATTTCGAAATTCTTCATTTTTATTAAATGAAATTATTGAAGTTTCTGGAAAACAAAAAGATTCTAAGAAAGGTATTGGTTTTGTTGAAATTCCACCACCTTTTCATAATGATTATAAAATTAATCCTTTTGCAAGAAAAGAAGAGGATTTGATTCAAAAGGAATATGTGATTTATGAGAAACCTAAAATGGTTAAACCTGAAATTGTTAAATCCCAAGTTGCTCATCAAAAATCTCATGTCCAAAGCAAAAAGGTGTTTGTTGAACACAATGACGAGGTCATTGGATGTGTTTGAACCAGAGATTATACACAAGAATAAGAACATTCCCAGTTCTAATCATATTCTGTGCGAACCTCACGAATTTGAGGAAGCAGTGTATGGTTCACACAAACCTCAAGAGACAAAGGAAAATTCAAAGAAAGTAAACTCTATGAAGGCAAAGAAGTCAGTTAAACCAAAAATTTCTGATGAGGATCTAATGCGTTTCATTAATCCTTCTAATTCTAAGACATCTGCTGCTAGAGTTTTTAAGTTAAAAGGAATGGACACAATGTTCACTGAAAAAGATATTCCAATTAGTATCATTAAGCCTGAGCTAATTGAGAGTGTTTTTGTCAATGAAACTTCAAGAATTCAAGAACTTGAACGTGTGTATGCTCAAACAAAAACATCAGTTCAATCTGATCCATTGACTAAGGCAAAACAATTTTTAAAACAAGCTAAGAAGATTAACTTTGTTAAGTCAACTAGAACAGATACACTAAAAAGTTTTTCAAACAGTTCTAATTTAGATTTTTATTTAAAGAAGAAATCTGAATTATCTGATGAGTTTGCTAAGAGCATGACTAAGAATGTGAGTCATCATCAATCATCTATTCCAATTTTTCCTAAACATCACCATGTGGACATGCGAACGTGTTTTTTATGCGGTCAACAAGGTCATGTTGTGAAAAATTGTAATCAACAGAACTTTCAAAATCTTCATCCTTTTATCAAGGACAAATCTAAGCCAATTCCAGTGGTTAAGGAGATTCTGAAACGACCTGTGTCGTATGCTGATGATACTCATATTTTGTTCTCTGATGTGAATCCTCGGAAGGTGTTTCATATCAATGAGACACATGGTCAAGTGAAACCAAAATTCATTCCAACTGAACCTTTATGTCAAAACAAGAATTCAAACATTGTTCAAGCAGCTTCTTTAAGATGAAAGTCTAAGAAGCCGGTAACTTATTCACAAGTGGCTGAACAACAATTGAAAACTGTTAAACTTAATGATCAAAGAGAAAACCAAAAGGTGCCCAAGACTGAGGCCTGGGCTGCCTTTTTGAACTAATCACTTTTGTTTATGTGTAGGGTTCATCCAAGACCATTTCTGGTGAAAACTGGATCATGGATAGCGGATGTTCTCGTCATATCACCGGAAATCTCGACCTATTAACCAATGTAAGAAATATTCAAGGTGGTTATGTAGCGTTTGCTGGGAATTCTGGGGGCATGATCACACAAGAGGGTGACGTTTCAAATGGTCATATTACATTTGAAAAGGTAAATTATTGTGACAAGGTTGATCATAACTTATTGAGTGTATCACAGATTTGTGATAAAAAGTACACTACAATATTTACTGACAAAGAGTGTCTTATCTTGAAACCGGGTTTTATTATTCCCGAGGACATGGTTGTCATGCGATCACCACGATCAAATGATATTTATGTCTTAAACATGAGTTCTAAGATATCAACATCAATCGAAACATGTTTTGTCTCAAAGGCAACCGAGAAAGACTCGATTCTATGGCATCGAAGAATGGGTCACATTCATGTTAGAAAGATGAATTATTTAATGGCAAATAATTTAGTTGAGGGTGTCTCGTTAAAGAACTTTAAGTTATCTGATCACTGTGTTGCATGCAAGAAGGGCAAACCGAAGAAGAAGACACATCCTTCTAAGTTATTGAATTCCATTAATACTCCTCTTGAACGACTTCATATGGATTTGTTTGGTCCAGTGAATCGTGCGAGTATTTCTGGAGACTGGTATTGTCTTGTAGTGATAGATGATTATTCAAGATATTCATGGGTGTTATTTATGAGTTCAAAAGATCAAACACCTGTTTTGGTACAAAACCTTATTACTAAGATAGAATCACTGTACAAACAAAAAATGAGGAGAATCCGAAGTGATAATGGTACAGAATTCAAAAATACTATTTTGGATTTCTTTTGTATTCAAAAGGGAATTCACCGAGAATATAGTGCACCTTATGTACCACAACAAAACGGTGTTGCTGAAAGGAAAAATAGAACTCTAATTAAAGCTGCACGTACAATGCTTGCTGATTCAAAGCTTCCTATTCAATTTTGGAGTGAAGCAGTGAACACAGCTTGTTATACACTTAATCGGGTTCTAACAGTAAAACGACTCAAGAAGACAAGCTATGAAATTTTGAATAACAGAAAACCTAATTTAAAGTACCTGGAACCATTTGGGTGTCCGTGTACAATGTTGAAGAAGGATTCGGGTAAATTTGATGAAAAGGCTATCGAAGGATATTTCTTGGGATATGCGTCTCCAAAGAAAAGAGTATTTAATTTTACATCTGGCTGTGTTGAAGAATGGTACCATGTGGACTGTCAAAAGTACACAACTCCTCCTCAAGGGAAAGGTCCAGACTGGATGTTTGACTACGATAGTTTATTTAATTCTTTTACTCCTTCGACTGATCACATTGATGAAGATCTGGTTAGAGCTTACTTTGAAGAACACTTGAACATTCCAAGCTCTTCAAATTCTAATGCAGATGAAGTTCAACCCGATGCTACAATTGAAGAATCTCAAGTTGTTCCTCCAGTTGTTATTGATAGTGCCTCTACTTCTTCCGATGATGATCAAGCTGAGATTCAAGTTATCGATCTTGATTGTGATAATGTTTCATCTCCCGAGTTGGGTGAACATTACACTATTTTATTTGATAATGTTGTTGTTCCTGAAAATCCTACTCTTCGGATTCATGGATATCATCCACAGGACAATATCATTGGAGAACTTGATGTGGGCGTTCGTACACATCATCAAGTTGCTTCATCAAGCGACAATAACGTATTGTGTGCTTACACTAATTTACACTCTTCGGGAATTGTGAATATTGCTAAATTCAATTGCTTTCTATCTCAAGTTGAGCCAACGACAGCTCGTAAGGCACTTGAAGATCCTTCTTGGGTAGAAGCTATGCAAGAGGAATTATAGCAGTTTGCACGATTGGGTGTTTGGGATTTAATAGACAAACCTGCTAGAGTCAAGAAAGCTATTCCGACCAAGTGGGTATTTAAATGTAAAAAGGAAGATCGAGGGGTGATTGTCAGAAACAAAGCACGTCTAGTGGTGCAAGGTTTTCATCAGCAAGAGGGTATTGATTATACTGAGGTATATGCTCCAGTCGCAAGATTAGAGTCGATTCGAATCTTCCTGGCTTATGCTACTTACAAGAATATCAAGGTTTATCAAATAGATGTTAAAAATGCTATTCTCAATGGTGAACTACATGAGGAAGTGTTTGTTCAACAACCACCTGGTTTTGAAGATCCTGATTATCCTGACCGTGTTTACCGTTTAAACAAGGCCCTGTATGGTTTACATCAAGCCCCGAGAGCTTGGTATGGCACACTCGCCGACCATCTGACTGATAATGGCTTCAAACGAGGAACTGTTGACTGCACTTTATTTCATAAAACTGTTGGTGATGATCTTCTTCTAGTCCAGATTTATGTTGATGATATTATATTTGGGTCTACAAACGACACTTTATGTAAGGAGTTCGAGAAGTCCATGCAAACGAAGTTCGAAATGAGCTCGATGGGAGAGATGAATTTCTTTTTAGGGCTGCAGGTTCATCAATCTGATAAGGGAATCTTCATTCATCAGACTAAATATGTGAACGACGTCTTGAGCCGATTCAAGATAACTGCCGGAAAAATCCCTTCAACTCCTCTTCCAGTGGGTCACAATTTATCACCGGATGAATTGGAGGATACCGTTGATCCGACCCTTTATCGTGTTATGATTGGTTCTCTAATGTATTTAACTGCTTCTCGACCCGACATAATGTTTGCTGTTTGTGTGTGTGCTAGGTACCAAGCTAGTCCCCGAGTGACTCACCTGGCAGCGGTCAAGCGTATTTTGCAATATCTACGGGGAAATCCTGACATCGGGTTATGGTACCCCAAAGATAATTCTTTCGATTTTACCGCCTACTCAGACTCAGATTATGGGGGATGCAAGATCAACTTCAAATCAACGACTGCAGGATGTCAATTCTTAGGAAACCGGCTTGCTTCCTGGCAGTGTAAGAAGCAAACAACGGTCTCTACTTCAACCGCAGAAGCTGAATATGTTGCAGCCTCGAGTTGCTGTTCCCAGGTTCTGTGGATACAACAACATCTTCGCGACTACGGTTTGAAGTTTCTTACTACTCCCATCTTGATTGATAATTCTGCTATAAGTATCACCAAAAATCCCGTACAACATTCTAAAACGAAACATATCGAGATTCGATATCATTTTATACGGGACTGTTATGAAAAGAAATTAATTGATCTTGAGAAAGTACACACAGATTTTCAAAAAGCCGATCTATTTACCAAAGCGTTTGATAAAACAAGTTTTACTTTTTTGCTTGGTTTAAATGGATTGAAGACCCTTGCTGAGATCCTACAATTAGGATAATTATCTTTTAATTGCTTTATAGATTTAGTCTTATTTTTTTTTATGTTTTAGATTTTAGGGGGTGAAAAGTATAGAAAATGCAAAAAGAATGTGCTTTCGTTTGTATAGATAAAATTCAAAAACATTAAAAATTTTCAAAATTCAAAAAAAATTGTGATTTTTGTTCTTTAATGTTTTCCCCTTAAATATCTAGAAAAACCAAAAACATTTTAAAATTTTGAAAAACCAAAAAGAATGTGTTTTATGTTTTGTACAGAAAAATCCGAAAAAGACAAAAATATTGTGTTTTAAAGTTTGTACAGAGAAAAACCAAAAAGATTTTTAGATTATTTTCTCGCTGAAAATTATGTCAGTTATTTAAGTTTGTGAAGCATGCTTGCATGTCTTGGTCCTATGATTCACTTGTGAATTGATGGTCAGCCATTTATTTATTAACTTAAGTTAACTGGGGCGATTAAATTTATCTGTATTTTGTTTTTATGCTCCTCAAATTTTGAGTTTTTGAAGCAAAAAGAGAAAATGATAGTACGTTGATTTCCTTGACCCCAAGTTCAGCAAAAAGTAAGCTTAAAAGATTGTGTGCTTAATTGTATTGGTGCATTGGTAGGTCTTAAAACAACCCAGTAGAGTAAAGTATGTGATATAAACATAAAGAAACTCCAAATTGAAAGGGGTGTTAGTCTCTAGAAAAGTCTTGGTGAGGATGGCAGATATTTAATAACCAGTCATACTCAAGCCTTATATGTGTTGATCACCCAAAAATCAAATAAAGCAAATAACAAGCGTTAAAATTCTGGACATTGTGAGTCTTTATGCGGCTTAATCATTTGGGTATTCATATGCATGAATATTTCACTCGCTTTCTAGAGCAAACCCAAAGTCATTAAACTTGATCACCGCTGTACCTCGTACAATTTACATTACTGACTTGATCAAAATCCGCTGTTAGTCATACAATTGTTCCTCCCTTGCGTGCGTCTTAATACCATTAAGAAACGGACCCCAGGGGATACAATGTATGTAAGCCGACAGATGGACTCGTGCATACTCACTCACAGTAAAAGAAACTTGATGCATTGCTTAAAATTTCTCAGTTGGTATCAAAAGTTTTGATCAACAGTATAATGGTTTAAGTCAAGTTGGGGTGATTTGGCAAAAATCAAATTACGCTTGAACCGAGATTAGAGGCTGATAATCTCTGATATTCTGTGCTCTAATTGAACTATTTAATCATATCACAAAAATACTTGAATGTGTGTTATTAGATTTATGTGGACAATAATACCAATGACCGACTTATCACCAGTCATAATATCGCTGAAATATAAAACTGTGATGGAAGGGCAATTTGGTCAATATGATTCTCTGCTCAAACTCAACAAAATTACAAAAATATGTACTGCTTTTGTTAAAATCGTTGAAAAATACAAAAAGATTGTCTATTTTTTTTTTAAAATAGTTCGGATATTTTTCTGTAAATACATTCTTTAATTCTTAAATTTTTACAAAATACCAAAAATATTTTCGTTTTCTTTATACAAAATATTTAAATAAAATTTAAGTTAAGTTTCAGTAATCTGAAACAATTTTAACGTATTAGGTTGTCGGGATATAAGGGTTTCTCGATAATTTAACTTATTGATAAACAAGCTCAACAGGCTGAAATGGTTTTATTACCATTTGATAAGAAGCACAACATCTGTGCTTATGTCGATCACGACGTGGCTGATTTACGGACGTTCGGAGCTATGTTGAATTTCTTACGTCGTTCGAAGATACATTATGCTATCACTGCTAAACCTAAGGTGTATCTTAGTATTATCAGGCAGTTCTGGAACACGGCAGTATATGTTGAGGAAAGTAATTGGGTTCAAGCTACAATTAATCAGCTTCCGATCACGATTGATGTTGAGGTCATTCGTCGTGTACTACAATTTGATGATAGTGATGGTTACCCGAGTGAATTTGACAGGACGCTGGTTCGGGGTCTATTCACAAGATTAAGCTATGGAGGTGATATTCGTCGATCAATGTTGAACAAAAATGGGTTGTGTCCACCTTACAAGTACTTGCTGCATGTCTTGCTTCATTGCTTGAGTGGACGTCGCGGTGGTTTCGATGAATGTAGACTGAGCTTACAATCGGCATTTGTTGCTATAATCCTGAACAAGCCATTCAACTATTCAGAACTCATCTTTGATCATTTGAAAGAGCAAGTTCAGCAAACTCTACCGACAAAGAAGTTCTTGATGTATCCACGCTTTCTATAATTAATTATTCAAGATTTGATACCGGATTTGGTGATTGATCGATCGTTGGTGAACGATGTTCTTGATATGGAACATATGAAAGCTGAAACGGTGCATCGGATGTTGATCTATCGAAAGGATAAGCCACAAGACAAAAGGATGATTGGTCATATAATCAATCCAGATTATGTATGTCCTCCTAATGAGCGCTGGATCCATGATGATTCGGATTCTGAGCGTGAAGGGGGAGAAGGTGGGAACAATGATGGAGGTGATGATGATGATAACAATGGTGATGGTGATGCTGGAGCTGGTGAGCGAGCTTTGAAAGAACAACAAGATGCAGTCGATGCTGCTCTAGCTGCCACCATGAAAGCTCAGCAAGAACGAAAACGAAAAGGCAAGGCTGTAGCTACTGATGAGCCACCTAAGAAGCCCCGTGTATCCTCTAGGGCTGGTGTAATTATTGGATCACCACCACCTCGTCAATCAACTACTCAAAGCTCGGCGGTGCAGTTAACTACTAGCACCCCGATGCTCACATTAACAACGACGATGGTGTCACATGAGAGGCTCGGCTTGATTCCTTAAATGGCGTTGACCGAGATGCCGAGGCCTCCTGCTGTGCTGTCAACTGTTTCTTCCACCACTCCAATGGGACCTCCTCCTCTTCCAACAACTACTTTCCCTCCGCCTCTGCCTAGTGATGTCTCTTTCATGAGAATCACTCGACCTCAGGGACCTATTCAACCTGTTCATCCATCAGTATACAATTTGTCACCTGGACGTCAAACAGAAATGCTTCTTAATCTGTTACACTTATATGAAAATCAAATGGCAGCTGACCGACTCAATCAAGAACGACTCATGGAGAATCAAAGAAAAATGATGAGTTACATTTCGTTCTGTCAAAAGGAGACCAAGTCGTTGCGTGCGATTGTTGAGTCTCAGGGGGTGAAATTATAAGGAAAAGATGAGTTAATTTTACAATTAACTTGTAAAGAAGATGCCCTTAAGAAACTCAAAAATGATGATGATGATCCTGACGAGTCTGATGCAGGAGGTGAGCCTAAACAATCACATGGTTCATCCTCTGGTGCTGGTGTGAGTGGCGCTGACGATTCAAACAAACAGATAATTTCATTTCAAGATCCAACAGCGGCCAAGCCGATAGAGATGATTGAGGCTAACACGGTAATATTTATTGATGAATTGGGGATGGTTAGAAGTGTGGTGAACAAAGATGAGATACAGATCGGTGAGTTTGTGGTTAGATCTTTGACAAGGGAGCAGATCTCGATTCTACTTGGGCTAAATGACGATCAGCTGAATGCATTAGAGACTGAGCCCGATGTAGAAGTGATCAATGAGAACGAAATGGAAGATGATCCAGTATTTGTGAATACAGACTTTATTTATGAGAACGAGGAGATTGAAATGGAGGATGTTACTGCTGAAGAGTACCCGGACTTGTATCAACACGCAAATGTTGATCAAGGTGCTCCGGTATTTCATGAAGACGTAATTAAAGAAACTGAGGATGATTTGGAGAAGATTGTGCAGCGAATGGTTCCTTCACTCAAAGAAGTGACTGATGATGACATTGAAAGATGGTTCAAACGCCAGAAAGTGGGAAAGATCATCAGTGCTTTTCGGTATGTAGATAAAGAAAGAAAGGATACTACTGCTGCTTGGATTGAGGCAAATCAGATGACTACCTTCAAGACTGTTTCTAAGGTACATGGCGATATTGTCTCCTGGCTCTATGATTCAGACCTTAAGGTATGTATTGTGAAATGGGAAAAAGGTGTGCAATACGAAAGGATAATGGATGTGTTAACATTACCGCGTTGGGATGTACGCACCCTCGCGAGACGTCCATTTATCAATCGTGGGGGCAACCGAACTGCTGAGTGGTTTCATCAACACTTACTGTTCGAGGTCAATCATGGCTTCAAGTTCTTCAAGCCCCAGGTCCCAAGACGTAAACGTACTGATGAGATTGATCCAAGGACCGGCTGGAAGAAACTTGTTTTGAAAGTGAAGCCACCAAAGACAATGAAAAGAGTTCCTGTGAAGACAATGCCGCAAGCTATTTATCTGTCTTTCAACCGTTGGTACTATGACAATCGTACTGGCGAGGCCGTTATTGTTCGTGGTCGAGGACTACAGACTGAGCTCATCAAGATAATCGATCCGATGTGGTTGGTTAATTTATCAGAGACAGACAATGACGTGCTACACAGGAAGCAAATTTTGTTTGAACGCCAAGAAGATTACGACCTGGCTATGCAATTCCAACGTGTTGTTCGTGTATGTCATGAACATGGGATTCATAGTTGCAGAGATTGGCAGACAAAGCGTTTCAAATAAGTTAAAGACAAAGAGCTCAAGACGAGGGGGTGTCTGTTAGTGCACGGTTTTGCGTCTCGAGTCTTTGTAATTATCATTAATGTTTATTTGATTATTTTAATGTAATATTTAATGTTTATTTATCTAATTCGTTATGTTCAGTCTAGTTCGCTAGGGAATGTTAGCGAACTAAGACTAATTCGTTAAGGTTAAGTCTAGTTCGCTAGGGATGTTAGCGAACTAGGACTTTATAATGTTTTCCCTCCTGATTCGTTAGGGGATGTTAACGAATCAGGGGGTGGTTCGTTAAGTTATGTTATTTAACGAAGGGGATGCTGGTTCGCTAGGGGATGTTAGCGAACCAGATCGTCTTCTATATATAGTGAACCACTGTTCACTTGTAAAAGGTTGAAGTTTTGAGAGAACTAATAATATTCAGAAATATTTAAAGTATTCTCTCTCTCTCTCAAGCTTCACGATAATATTATTTATAATATATATACTAACAATCAAGCTAAGTTATTAAAAGAGTTAGATCCGTATAATCAATATCAACATATAGATCTGGATCAGATCTAAGGTATTGATTAGAACGAGTTGTAATTAAAGGGATCAAACAGAAACATATATAGATAAAAACCACAATTCATATGTAAATGATGAGTATTACGATTCATAGGAAAATGTAAACAACTAAATAGATGTGGACCCGTTCTTATTGATACGAAATCAAAGTACTTGGGTAAGTGTATGATCATACTAGATGAGGATGAGATACCAACCACCAAACATAAAATACACAATTAAGCACATAGAGCATGCAATAATCACACATAAACATATATTGAATTGTGTTATAAATAAATAAATAAATAAAAGAAGTAATTTAAATAGGGTATACATGCCACCCCCAAAATTTAAAAGATGAAAAATGGGGATATGTAAACTCACATGAAATGAATAGGTGTTGTTAACAAGTTGTCGGATTAAGCAAGTTGATCGGTCACGCGGTGAATTCCATACGTTATCCTAAGTTAAATGTATAAATGAAATAAATATCTAATCGAAAATAAACAAACTAGGCACGATAGAATAAGTTTATAAAGGATTTGGATCGATAATGTGTTAAATATATTTTATATCAACTTATAAAGTTGAATTGGAAAACTTTAATCAATTTTTGTCTTTTTACTAGTTTTAATTTTTAAAAGCCAATATAATATGTATATATTATATTTAGTCATTTATAATAAACGAACCATGTTATGAAAGATTAGTTGTGAACGTTTTGTTAATCGGGTATGTTAATCCAATAACTATAACACTAACAGATCTCAGATCTGTGGATAATCGATTAATACGTTTATATAGATCTAGCTCATAATTACTATAGATTTAGTGTTGTATGTGTTTATATATTATCAGTATATGTATACTAGTAATTCGTATAATATTAGTTTGAAGATTGAGAGAACGATTGGACAGAGATTCGATAATTAACTCTCTAAAACTTTTAATTAACAGTGAACAGTGTTCACTATATATAGAAGGAGGTCTGGTTCGCTAACATCCCTAGCGAACCAGACACTGCTTCGTTACATACATTAATTTAGACGAAACACCCCCTGATTCGTTAACATCCCCTAACGAATCAGGAGGGAATACACTTAATGTCTTAGTTCGCTAACATCCCCTAGCGAACTAGACTTTAAACCTAACGAACTAGATAATAATTTAACTAATTATTACATTAAATAATAAACAAAACGTTAACGATAATTACAAAGACTCAAGACGCCAAACCGTGCACTAACAGACACCCCCTCGTCTTGAGCTCTTTGTCTTTAAATTATTTGAAGCGCTTGGATTGCCAGTCTCTGCAACTATGAATTCCATGCTCATGGCACACACGAACAACTCGTTGGAACTGCATAGCCAGGTCATAGTCTTCTTGGCGCTAGAACAAAATCTGCTTTCTATGGAGCACGTCATTGTCTGTCTCTGATAAATTAACCAACCACATCGGGTCGATTATCTTGATGAGCTTAGTCTTCAGTCCTCTGCCAAGAACAATGACGACCTCGTCAGTACGATTGTCATAGTACCAGCGGTTGAATGAGAGTGCAACTGTTGGGGCATCATCTTCACATGAACCTGTTTCATCGTCTTTGGCGGCTTTACCTTCAGGACAAGTTTCCTCCAGCCAGTCCTCGGATCAATCTCGTCAATACGCTTACGCCTTGGGACTTGGGGCTTGAAGAACTTGAAGCCGTTGTTGACCTCGAACAGTAAGTGTTGGTGAAACCACTCAGCTGTTCGGTAACCCCCATGATTGATAAATGGACGTCTCGCGAGGGTACGAACATCCCATCACGGCGAAGTAAGAACATCCATTATCGTCTCGTAATACTGAATCCCCTTCTCCCATTTGATTATACATACTTTAAGCTCAGAATCATACAACCAGGAGACAATGTCACCATGTACCTTGGAAACAGTCTTGAAGGAGGTCACTTGATTTGCTTTGACCCATGCAGCAGCAGTGTCTTTCCGTTCTCGATCAACATATCGATACGCACTAATAATTTTACCCACTTTTTGATGTTTAAACCATCGTGCAATATCATCATCCGTTATAACTTCAAGTGAGTGAACTGTCCGCTCACACTTCAAGATCTTTTCCAAATCATCCTCAGTTTCTTTAAACGTCTGCTCATCGAATACTGGAGCACCTTGATCAACATTAGTGTGTTGAAACAAGTCAGGGTACTCCTCAGCAGTGACGTCTTCCATCTCAATATCCTCGTCTCCATAAATAAAGTCCGTATTCATCTGAATTGATGGATCATCTTCTAAACCTTCCTCATTCACCACTTCAATATCAGGTTCAGTTTCTAACACGGCTAATTGTTCGTCATTCAGCCCAAGTAGTATGGAAATCTGCTCCGTGTCAGAGACCTCTCCACAAACTCCCCAACCTCTATCACATCCCTGTTCACCACACTTTTAACTATCCCCGATCCATCCACAAATATCACAGTATTAGCCGCAATCATCTCAATTGGCTTAGCAGCAGTTGGATCTTGATATATGATAATCTATTTACCCGAGTCTTCACCGCCACTAGTACTAGCACCGGAAGATGAACCATGCGATTGTTTAGGCTCACCTCCTGCACCAGACTCATCAGGGTCTTTATCATCATCTTTGATTTTCTTCAGGGCATCTTCTTTGCATGTCAGTTGAAGGATTAACTCCTCTTGTTCCTTTAACTTCACCCCCCTGAGACTCAACAATCGTATGCAACGACTTAGTCTCTTTCTGACAAAATGAGATATAACTCATCAACCGTCGTTGATTCTCCATAAGTCTGTCTTGGTTCTGACGATCAGCTGCCATTTGGTTTTCATAAAGATGTAGAAGATTCAACAGCATCTCAGTCTGACGGTTTGATGGCATGTTATACAGAGATGGATGAACTGGTTGGATTGGACCTTGAGGTCGAGTGATTCTGATAAACGAAACGTCACTTGGAGGTAGTGGAGTAGGAGGACGAGGAGGAGGAGGCCTCATCGAGGGTGTTGAAAGGACAATAGATAATGTAGCAGGAGGACTTGGTATCTCAGATAACTCCATTTGAGGGATTAAACCAAGCCTTTCATGGGACACCAACGTCGTCGTCAATGTAAGCATCGGAGTGCTAGTAGTAGGCGGCACTACCGAGCATTGAGGCGTTGATTGACGTGGTGGTGGAACCCCAATAACTACCCCAGCCCCCTCTGAAACACGTCTCTTCTTCGATGGCTCACCAGTTGCCACCGCTTTCCCTTTTCCGTTTCCTTTCTTGTTGTGCTGCAATGGTGGCAGCTAAAGCAGAATTGACTGCCTCTTGTTGCTCTTGAAACGCAGCATTACCAGCTCCACCATCACCATCATCATTTCCACCATCATCTCCACCATCATCGTTCCCACCTTCTCCCCCTTCACGTTCGGAATCCGAATCATCGTGGATCCAGCGCTCATTAGGAGGACATACATAGTTCGGACTGATTATATGTCCAATCATCCATTTATCTTGTGGCTTCTCCTTTCTATAAGTTAACATTCGATGCACAGTTTCAGCTGTCATGTGTTCCATATGAAGTACATCGTTCACCAACGTCTGATCAATAGCCAAATTCGGAATTAAATCTTGAATAATCAGCTGAAGAAAGCGATGATACATCAAGAACTTCTTTGACTGAAGTGTTTGCTGAACCTGTTCCTTCAAATGGTCGAAGACTAACTCTGAGTAATTAAACTGCTTGTTCAGAATCAAAGCAACAAATGTTGACTGCAAACTAAGTCTACACTCGTCAAACCCACCACGACGCCCACTCATACAATGAAGTAGAACATGTAGAAGATACTTGTATGGTGGACATAACCCGTTCTTGTTCAACATCGATTTATGAATGTCACCACCATAACGCAAGCGTGTGAATAAACCTTTAACCAGCGGCCTGTCGAATTCACTTGGGTTGTTATCATTATCACCAAATTGAAGTACGCGGCGAATAACCTCAACATCAATCGTAATCGGGGTTTGATTGATTGTAGCTCGAATGTATTTATCGTCCTCAACATATTCAGCTGTGTTCCAAAATTTCCTGATAATACTCAGATACACTTTAGGTCTAGCAGTTATAGCATAGTGTATCACTGAGCGTCGTAAGAAGGCTAACATATCCCCAAACAAATCTACATTTACCACATCTTGATTCACGTAAGCATAAATATTATGTTTCTTGTCAAATGGTAGTAAAATAACATCGTCTTGTTGCTCTTGTTGTGGTGGTTGAACTTGTTGCCCTTGATCGGCAATTGGTGGATCTTGATTTACTTGATCAGCCATGTTTACTGTATAAATATAAACAAATATGAGAAATGTGAAAACGTAATTTGTATTAAACATCAATATATGTCTAGTTATTTATAAATGGTGTATATTCAGTGTCAAAAGATATGTGTATTTAATTTATTTACGCGTTTAGACGATTTAAATACTTTAATTATTTAATTAAAATTGAATTTCATTTGTTAAATATCTCACTGATTCGTTACTATACAGTAACGAATCGTGCGATTCGCTATCAGGTAAAAAGCTAACGAAGTAGTCTTAGCGAATTACTATTCAAAATGACGAACTAAGGATCTAGTTCGTTATACTTTTAACGAATCCACATCTGATTCGTGAACTCCATTCTTCGCTAAGCTAGTTCGTATATGTCCTTAACGAATTTGACACGAAACAGTTTCAATTCGCTAAGGAGAACTAATGGTCCGTTAATTAGACTTAATCTTTGACCTTCAAAGTCAAAGTCAAAATTGCGATGAACACAGATAGTCAACAATATGAACCCAGAAGCAATTAGTCCATAACTATCGTTGAATCATCAAGACAATGAACGTGTTGAACTCGGAAACACACAATGAAGCTCATGGTGATGAGATTGAGACTCAAAACCCAGAGATACTGAGGTTAACCGAAGCAAACAGAAACAAAGAAACTATGTAAACATAATCAACCCGGCAAACTATAATCAAACATCGATTAAAGTCCACCAAGGGTATCGAAATCACATTCCGATTACATTGAAACATTAATAATCTATATTATCACAATGGTGCTTAAACAAATTAGGGTTTAAAGACTCGGAAAACCCTTAGATCACAAAAATACATAATTCATCTATCAAATCACACTCATTTTTGACGAAAATCACATCGCGATGATCGTCTATACCTTAGACACACAGAGATATCCTTGAAATGTCGAAATGTGAAAGTCAAAATTTTAGAGAAAATTTTGAATAGAGTTACTTTAGGGTGAAGGAAGAAGACGAACAATGAAGGACTGTTCGTGTTTCTTGTCAAATATAACTTAACACGCTACCCGAGGTACACAGTGTACGAATTACGCAATTCGTTTGAATTTTAAATAACGAATTAGCTAATTCGCTCTTCCAGTTCGTTACCTTTGGGTAGCGAACAAGACATGATTCGTGTCTTGATTCGTTAAATATGTATAACGAAGAAGGGATGATTCGTTACAGAGTGCGGAAGCGAATTAGGTGAGCGAACTAGAAACCAGTTCGCTGAAGAATCACCTAGTTCGTTATCCATAAATAACGAAGTAGCTTTTGACGAATTAAAATCTTTATTTAATTTTAAATTAAATTAAATGAATTAAATAAATAGAATTTTAACTTAAAAAAATTACCAAGAACCGTTTTATCCCGATAACTAAGTACCTTAAAAACCGTTTCATTTTTACGAAACATAACTTAAAAGCATTAAATAATATGTAAAGTACGAAAAATAAAATATTTTTGGAGACTTGTAAAAAATTAAAGAATGTATTTACAAAAGAATATCCGAACATTAAAAATAGACAATCTTTTTGTGTTTTTTTCAATGATTTATCAAAAACAAAACATATTTTTGTATTTTTGATGAGTTTGAGCAGAGAATCATATTGATCAAAATGCCCTTCCATCATAGTTTTATATTTCAGCGATATTATGACTGGCGTTAAGTCGGTCATTGATATTGCTGTCCACTTAAATCTTATAACAAACCTTCGAGCATTTTTGTGATATGATTTATGGTTCAATTAGCGCACAGAATATCAGAAACTATCAGCCCCTAATCTCGGTTCAAGCTTAATTTGATTTTTGCCAAATCACCTCAACTTGACTTAAACCATTATAACGTTGATCAAAATTTGAAATTTTTGAATATTTGAGCAATGCATCAAGTTTCCTTTACTGTGAGTGAATATGCACGAGTCCATCTGTCGGCTTACATACATTGTATCCCCTGGGGTCTGTTTCTTGTTGGTATTGAGACGCACGCAAGGGAGGAACAATTGTATGACTAACAGCGGATTTTGACCAAGTCAGTAATTTAGATTGTACAAAGTACAGCAGTGATCAAGTTTAATGACTTTGGGTTTGCTCTAGAAAGCGAGTGAAATATTCATGCTTATGAATACCCAGATGATTAAGCCACATAAAGACTCACAGTGTCCAGAATCCTAACACTTGTTATTTGCTTTATTATATTTTTGGGTGATCAACAATTATAAGGCTTGAGTATGACCGGTTATTACATTTCTGCCATCTTTACCGAGACTTTTACTAGAGACTAACACCTCTTTCAATTTGGCTTTTCTTTCAGTTTATATCACTTACTTTACTCTAGCAGCTTGTTTAACACCTATCAATGCACCAATGATTAAGCACACAGTCTTTTAAGCTTATTTCTTTCTGGATTTGGGCTCAAAGAATCAATGTACTATCATTTTCTCTTTTTGATTCAAAAACTCAAAATTTTGAGGAGCATGAAATAAAATGATTTAAATTGCCCCAGTTAATTTAAGTTCATAAATTAATGGCTATCCTATTCATCTACAAGTAGAGAACGGGACCAAAACATGCAAGCACGCTTCACAAACTTAAATAACTGACTAAATTCTCAGCTAAAAGTAAAGTAGAATGCTTAAAGAACGCCCCAAGTACTATCCATTCGTTAGGTAAATGTCTAACCCGAAGATTTACAAGAAATTATCAGGACCAAACATATACAAGTATATGTCCTTCAAAATAAAAGCAAATGACATAATTTTCAGCGATCATAAGAAAAAATCTTTTTGGTTTTTCTCTTTACAAACTAAAAAAAACACAATCTTTTTGTCATTTCGGAATTTTCTTAACAAAAACAAAATTCACATTCTTTTTGACTTTTTCAGAAATTTTTTTGTACAAACAGAAATCACAATCTTTTTGAAATTTTCTAATTTTAAAATGTTTTTGGTTTTTCAGATTTTTTTTAAAATAAAACAAGAAATAACACAATATTTTTGATTTTTTTTAAAGTTTTCTAATGTTTTTGGGTTTTATCTATACAAACTCAAAACACAATATTTTTGTATTTTCTAGAATTCACCCCCTAAAACCTAAAAACAGAATGGAATTTAAACAAGAATAAAAATTGAAAATAAAGATAATTATCCTAATTTAAGGATCTCAGCAAGGGTCTTCAATCCATTTAAACCAAGCAAAAAGTTGAAACGTGTTTTATCAAACGCTTTGGTAAATAGATTGGCTTTTTGAAAATCAGTATGCACTTACTCAAGATCAATTAATTTCTTTTCATAACAATCCCATATAAAATGATATCAAATTTCGATATGTTTCGTTTTAGAATGTTGTACGGGATTCTTGGTGATACTAATAGCAGCAAAATTATCAATCAATATGAGAGTAGTAAGAAACTTCAAACCGTAGTCGCGAAGATGTTTTTGTATCCACAAAACCTGGGAACAGCAACTCGAGGTTGCAACATACTCAGCTTCGGCGGTTGAAGTGGAGACCGTTGTCTGCTTCTTACACTGCCAGGAAACAAGCCGGCTTCCTAAGAATTGACATCCCGATGTAGTAGACTTGAAATTGATCTTGCATCCTCCATAATCTGAGTCTGAATAAGCGGTAAGATTGAAAGAATCATCTTTGGGGTACCATAACCCGATGTCAGGATTTCCTCGTAGATATGGCAGAATACGCTTGACCGCTGCCAGGTGAGTCACTCGGGGACTAGCTTGGTTCCTAGCACATAAGCAAACAGCAAACATTATGTCGGGTCGAGAAGCAGTTAAATACATTAAAGAACCAATCATGGCACGATGAAGGGTCGGATCAACGGTATCCTCCAATTCATCCGGTGATAAATTTTGACCAATGAGAAGAGGAGTAGACGGGATTTTTCCGGCAGTAATCTTGAATCGGCTCAAGACGTCGTTCACATATTTTGTCTGATCAATGAATATTCCCTTCGCAGACTGATGAACCTGCAACCCTAAAAAGAAATTCATCTCTCCCATCGAACTCATCTCGAACTTGGTTTGCATAGATTTCTCGAACTCCTTACACACTGTATCGTTTGTAGACCCAAAGATTATGTCATCAACATA
This sequence comes from Bidens hawaiensis, assembly GCF_021521415.1. Taxonomy (NCBI): domain Eukaryota; kingdom Viridiplantae; phylum Streptophyta; class Magnoliopsida; order Asterales; family Asteraceae; genus Bidens; species Bidens hawaiensis. The sequence goes on along the minus strand of NW_027497515.1, from coordinate 93,334 downwards.
GATCTGAACGAGTAGAAGATCATCACCAATATTTTTATAAAATAAAGTGCAGTCAACAGTTCCACATTTGAAGCCGTCATCCGTCAGATGGTCGGCGAGCGTGCCATACCAAGCTCTCGGGGCTTGATGTAGACCATATAATGCCTTGTTTAATCGGTAAACGCGGTCAGGATAATCAGGATCTTCAAAGCCTGGAGGCTGTAAAACAAACACTTCCTCGTGAAGTTCACCATTCAGAAAAGCACTCTTAACATCCATTTGATACACTTTGATATTTTTGTAAGAGCATATGCCAGGAAGATTCGAATCGACTCTAATCTTGCAACTGGAGCATAAACCTCAGTGTAATCAATACCCTCTTTTTGATGAAAACCTTGCACCACCAAACGTGCTTTGTTTCTCACAATTACTCCACGATCATCTTTCTTACACTTATATACCCACTTAGTCGGAATTGCCTTCTTGACTCTAGCAGGTTTGTCAATAAGATCCCAAATACCTAAACGTGCAAATTGTTGTAATTCTTCTTGCATAGCTTCTACCCAGGAAGGATCTTGCAGAGCCACACGAGAAGTTGTAGGCTCAACTTGAGATAGAAAACAAGTAAATTTAGCAACAGTTGCAATTTCAGATGCGTGTAAGTCAGCATGAGCACATAGAGCATTATTGTCACTTGAAGAGGCAATTTGATGTCGTGTCTGAACCCCTACATCAAGATCTCCAATAATGTTTTCTTGTGGATAATAATTATGAATTCTGAGAGTAGGATTTTTAGAAACAGCAATGTTTTCAAATAGGTTAGTATAATGTTCACCCAATTCAGGAGATGAAACATTATCCTCATTCACAATTGCATTATCATCAGATGAAGACGAAGCAGTATCATAATGAACAAGAGAATCATGATCAGGTTCTTCAGTTGGAGCAACAAATGGAGCGTCAACATCATTGGAACTTGCAAATCTTGGAATTTCCAAATGTTCTTCAAAATAAGCACGGACTAAATCTTCATCTGGATGATCGATTGATGGAGTAAATGTATTAAATAAGCTATCGTAGTCAAACATCCAATCAGGACCTTTCCCTTGAGGAGGAGTAGTGTACCGTTGACAGTCCACATGGAACCATTCCTCAACACAACCAGATGTAAAATTATATACCCTTTTCTTTGGAGATGCATACCCCAAGAAATAACCTTCGATCGCTTTTTACTCAAATTTACCCGCATCCTTCTTCAAAATTGTACAAGGACACCCAAAGGGTTCCAGGTACTTTAAGTTAGGCTTTCGATTGTTCAAGAGCTCATAACTTGTCTTCTTGAGTCGTTTAACAGTCAAAACCCGATTAAGCGTGTAACAAGCTGTGTTCACTACCTCATTCCAGAATTGGACAAGAAGCTTAGAATCAGCGATCATAGTTCTTGCAGCTTCAATCAAGGTTCTATTCTTTCGTTCTGCAACACCATTTTGTTAAGGTACATAAGGTGCACTATATTCACGGTGAATTCCCTTTTGAATACAAAAGAAATCCAATATAGTGTTTTTGAATTCAGTTCCATTATCACTTCGAATTCTCCTCACCTTTTGTTTGTAAAATGATTCGATTTTAGTGATAAGATTTTGTACCAAAACAGGCGTTTGATCTTTTGAACTCATAAACAAGACCCATGAGTATCTCGAATAATCATCAGTCACGACTAGACAATACTAGTCTCCAGAAATACTCGCACGATTCACTGGACCGAATAAATCCATATAAAGTCGTTCAAGCGGAGTATCAATGGAATTCAATATCTTAGATGGGTGCGATTTCTTCTTCTGTTTGCCCTTTTTACAAGCAACACAGTGATCTGATAACTTAAAATTTTTCAACGACACCCCCTCTACCAAATCGTTTTCCATTAAATAATTCATCTTTCTGTGACAATCGTCAATTTCAGGTTAACTCCGTTAACTCAACTCCGTCAATTTAAACTTAAAGATCACTGAATCTATAACGCACACCTCATTACATTTAAACTAGGGTTTAAATGACGCTTGACACTTACTACATGTGTAGTCTTTCGGGAATTGCACCGAAACGCAAACGAGTTGACGCAAACAATTGGTGAATAAACGAAAAACGTCAAAACAATAATTATGTGTTAGACTTATGTGTTATGTGATAACATTGTTATAAACGTTAACTCAATGTGCTAGAACTAGTTATTTAAGCTAGAAAAGTACAAACTAGAAGTTGAGGGACTAAAGTGTAACATGTTATTATTATTAATAAATATAAACCCTAACCTCTCCTCCCTCTCCCTCTTCCCAAAACCGACGGCCAGCCCCCCTTCCCCCTCCTCACGATCGGCTCACACACACACACACATATCTTTTGGTTTTTGATTTTGTTTTTCACAATTGAAGCCTCCTACACCCGATTCTAGTCATCTTCTACCTTCCTCTTGCTTATTTTTGTGCTTTTGAAGGTATAATTATAAACCCTAAAATCTGGAAATTTCATATATTGTGTTCATATGATCTTTGTTTGATTTGATGATGTATTGATGATGATTTGATAACTAGAATTGATATTATTACATGTTAATTGTCGTGTCTTTGATTTTGAGATCAAATAAAACCCTAACCATGTATGTATGGTGTAATTGATATGCATGGATGATGGTTATGGTGTCTAGAATGTTATATGAACGGATTATGGTCCATAGATAGTTAATATATTGAGTTTGGATGCAAACAGTTTCTGGACAGATTGTGTTTCTGATGTTCAATTGACTGTAACGGGGTGTAAATGTGAAAATTGGTTGAGATTATTGATACTACAGTAAACTAGGATGAGTCTAGTTTCTAAAGAATATAAATTTTCAATTTTTGGACGTGTAAAAGTTAACCTTTATGATTTTACAAAAACGTTGTGCAAAGCTGAGTTGTTAGACCTGCTGTTAGGTTGTTTTGTAAATGTTATATCTCATGAACTACGAGACCAATTGGGTTGGTTCCACTTCTGGAAGTTGACTTGTTGAGTTAGGAACCTAACCCAAGTGGTCTTGCATTTGTTGGATTTTTCATTTAACGGGAATTGCAAATAACTTTCTGTTGCGCATAAATTTGACTGTTATGAGTTTGCTGTGGTAAATTGATCATTATGAGAAATATATATGGAATAAAAATACAAAAAAATATGTTCTGGAAACCTAACACATATATGCTTTTGTGATGATTTTTGGTAAATTAATTGAGATGCTATGATCGGTGGAATAGTACAATCTTTCAAGTAGAATTTCTGTCTCGGTGAAACTAGCTGCTGAATTTTGTGAAAATGCATGAAACATGATAATTGCTAGTTAATTGTTATGTTTTGACCAAATTGCCCCTGTGGGGAATACTTGCTATATAATTGTTATGTTTTGACCCAATTGCCCCTGTGGGGAATACTTGCTATATAATTGTTATGTTTTGATTAAATTGCCCATGTGGGGAATACTTGCTAAATAGTTGTCGTGTTTTGACCAAATTGCCCTTGCGGGGAATAATTGCTAGTTAATTGTTATGTGTGACCAAATTGCCCTTACGAGGAGTAATTGCTAGTGATGTACATTATTAATACATGACACGTAAATAATTGCTCACACATTTAATGTATCACGAATGTACTTGTTAAAGTCACACGCTATTCACAAACGAAACACGAAACACGAAACACATTGTGTGCATAGGTATTATGTGCCGAGTCTAGAGACTCGATAATAGTTCCGACACTTAGAAAAATCTCTTTGTTGTTTTAGAACGCTAGAGAGAGTTTTTCTGTGACGCGCATCATTTGGTGAATTATTTTGGGAATTCTTCGCAAACAGTGAGTTCACTTACCCCTCTAAACTATTTTCAAACGCTTTTCACTTGGGGAGATAACATACTCCGAAAACGCATTTAAGATTTTGTTAATATAAATTATATATCACTTGTAAAGACTAAGTGGCAAACGCAATAACTAAAGTCCTTCATTCACATCGAACCGTTTAATATTGGATAATAGCGAGTCATTGTTGAGTAGTACTACTAGGTTTGACAAAGCCCACCCAACGCTAAACTCGACTGGAGGTCGAGTGGGTGTAATCTTGGCTAAACACATACCATGGTCGGGATAGACCCGGTGGCAAGGCAAATGATAAACAGTCAGCTTTGGTGTCGAACACTTAGTAATACTTGTTTTATAGGCTAGCTACCTATAGATATATAATTGACATAACACTATCTGGTAACGCAAAACGCTGAACGCTAAACGCAAAACGCTGAACGCTAAACGCAAAACGCTGAACGCTAAACGCAAAACGCTGAACGCAAACGTAACGCTTTATTGATATAAGCTTGTGAACTCACCAACCCCGTGTTGACACTTTTAGTATGTTATTCTCAGGTAGCCGAGGCGGGCGCGCGGTATAGGATCATGCATTGCTTGAAAACGCTTTTGTTATGCAAACTATTTTAAAACTGTTATCATTGGGTTTAAGTCGTCCTGCGTGACGCAACATTTTTTTTATGGTTTTTACGCTTTCGCATTTAAATACTCGTAAACGTTTTCATGGTTTTGAAACTTTGTTTTATGGTTTAATTATAACTAATGAATCCGATCCTGTTAGTTCACACCCTCTGACAGTAAAACTCCGTTAGTGGATTTTGAGGGTGTGACAGATTGGTATCAGAGCCATTGGTTATAGCGAACTAGAAATTGCATGCATACTAGACTATAACCGCGACGACCCATTAGTTATAATGATACGCACTGCATATATTTGTGTAATCTTTGTTATCTCATCTCTTTACTTCATTCACTCATACGCGCGCATACACGGCTTACTTGTAGGGATGTCGACTCCACCCTCATCATCATCTGATCCGATGACTCATGCTCATGGGAAGGAACCGCAGTTACCTACCGCATCGCCACCCCGAGTAGTCCCGGAACTCGAAGCTCCTGCACCGAAGAGGTACCGCTTATCCGGAGGCATGTACGAAAACGAAGTTAGCTGGGATTGGTACCCTAATATGATCAGACGTATGGTCTATCGTGAACAAGTTCCCCCATTACCTCACCCGAACCATCTTGCTTACGCCAACACCCTACCACCCATAACCGAACCTGTAGAGCGTGTACTTGCAGCTGTTGTTTCTTGCTTAGAGCGTGATGTTGGTTACATGCGCTATACGAGAGCGAACGTATCCGGACTGTTAAAAGATGGAACCGAGACTAAAGAGGAAATTTCCCGCATGACAGCGGCAATGAAGGAAATGCAAGAGGCTAGTGATCAACAGATGAAGATTATGAGAAAGATGCAAGCCGAGATGATAGACTTGCAAGAGCAACTCCAAGTAGCAAGGACCCGAACCGAGATAGCTTTAGAACGTTGCGATGTCTTACAAATGCAGATTGCTCAGAACGCAGCCAAACCTGAGGCAGAACCTGAGGCAGAGCCTGAGGCAGAGCCTGAAGAGGAACCCGAAGAAGATCCCGAAGAAGAGCCTGAGGAGGATCTCGAGGAAGATCCCGAGGAGGAACCTGAAGAAGAACCGGAGGAAGAACCGGCTGAGCTAGAGGCACACTCAGAGGTGTCCTCAGACGATGACATCTAAGGATGATAACACCTAGATGTCTGGAAGAAACGCTGGTCATGGGCGCGGTACATCAACTTAACCGCAGCAGAACTTCAGACCTTATTGAATGACCATGCGGTGGCAGCTCTAGCTGCACATGTTCAGAATCAAGCTGGAGGTCCGACTGGAACGTGTACTTTCAAGAACTACATGGATTGCAAGCCCAATTCGTTTAAGGGCACTGAGGGAGCTATAGGCTTCATGCGTTGGGCTGAGAAGGCCGAATCGGCGTTTGAGATGTGTAATTGCCCCCCTGCCAGTAGGGTCAAATTTGCCACTGGAACACTTGAAGATTCTGCCATCACTTGGTGGAATTCAAACGTGCAGATCCTTGGGTTGGAACTGGCTAATGCTATGAACTGGGAGGAGTTCAAGAACATGATGCGAGAAGAGTACTGTCTGAGAGAGGAGATTGCAAAGTTGGAATCAGAGTTTTGGTCATTGAAGATGGTGGGTTCAGAAATCGAAGCCTACACTACCCGTTCTCACGAGTTGGCCGTGATGTGTCCACGGATGGTAGACCCGCCGAGTAAGAGGATTGAAATGTATATTGATGGGTTAGCACCGCAAATTCAGGGCATGGTGACGTCTTCCAGACCAGCCACGATTCAACAAGCGATCCGGTTAGCTCACAAACTGACGGATCAAGCAGTGACCCAAGGTGCGCTACCACCTAGGGGTTCAACCATCAAAGCCCGTGACAACCCAAGCACTGACAACAACAGCCACAGCAACCCGAGCAGCGGAAAAAGAAAGTTTGACAACACCAGATCCTCATCCTCGAATCCCCCCACAGCAACAACAACACTACCGCAAGCCCGAATTCACTCGAGCTTCAACAATCAGGGTCACAACAACAATAACAACGGTAGCGGGCAGGGTTCGAGCGGATATGCTGGGAAATATCCGAAGTGCAACAGGTGCAACTATCATCATGCTGGCCCGTGTGACCGTGTCAAGTGTCAGAGATGCGGAAAGATGGGTCACTAGGCAAAGGAATGTAGAGGAGACCTCGCGGCAAAGGGTGCTCCTAAACTACCCATGACAACCAAGGGATGTTTTGAGTGTGGACAAGAGGGACATTTTAAGAAAGACTGCCCCAAGCTGAAACAGAACGACAACAATGGAGGTAATGGAAGTGGCAGTGTGGGTGGAAACAATGGTAAAGGAAGAGCTTTTGTTATTGGGTCGGGTCACGCCCGCAATGATCCGTACGTGGTGACTGCTAAGTTCCCTGTGAACGATTGTTTTGCTTCTGTTTTGTTTGACACTGGAGCTGATAGGAGTTTTGTGTCGAAAGCCTTTAGTCAACTCTTAGACTTAACTCCAACCCCGTTAGATGCTAAATTTCCTGTTGAATTAACTGACGGTAAGACTATAGTAACGACTCATGTACTTGCGGGATGTAAGTTAAAACTGTCAGGTCATATTTTTGATATCGACCTCATACCTTTTATGCTTGGTAGTTTCGATGTCGTTGTCGGTATGGACTGGTTATCCGAGAACCGAGCGGAGATTATATGTCACGACAAGATAGTCCACATTACTACCCCTTCCGGCGAGATCTTTTCAATCCGGGGCGAGAGAAGCGGCATGACAACTAGCGTCATCACCCTCATGAAGGCGCAGAAGTATCTAAGAAAGGGTCATCCGGCAATTTTAGCGCATATTGTCGAGAAACCAGCGGAGGAGAAACGAATCGAAGATATACCGATCGTGCGAGATTTTCCGGAAGTATTCCCGGAGGATTTGCCTGGACTCCTTCCTATTCGACAAGTCGAATTCCAAATCGAGTTGACACCCGGTGCAGCACCCATAGCACGAGCCCCGTATCGGCTCGCACCGGCGGAGCTTCAAGAACTGTCCACTCAGTTGCAAGATTTGTTGGATAAGGGTTTTATCCAACCTAGGTCATCGCCATGGGGAGCCCCTTTCTTATTTGTCAAAAAGAAGGACGGGACTTTCCGAATGTGTATCGACTACCGGGAGTTGAACAAGGTGACGGTCAAGAACCGTTATCCTTTACCCCGAATTGATGATCTGTTTGACCAGCTTCAAGGATCGAGTTATTACTCGAAGATCGATCTGCGATCTGGTTACCATCATTTAAGAGTGCGCGAAGAAGATATCTCAAAGACGGCTTTCAGAACACGGTATGGTCACTACGAGTTTTCGGTTATGCCTTTTGGCCTAACCAACGCACCAGCCGTATTTATGGATCTCATGAATCGAGTATGCAAGGCGTACCTCGACAAGTTTGTGATTGTGTTTATTAATGATATTCTCGTCTACTCTAAGGACAAGGCTGACCATGAGGAACACTTAAGGGTAATTCTGGAACTGTTGAAGAAGGAACAACTGTACGCAAAACTCTCGAAATGCGAATTTTGGCTTTGCGGGGTTCCTTTTTTAGGACATGTGATCAACGAGAAGAAGGAACCCCCAGCAGAGAACCATGTTCCTGGCCGAGAACCTGTTCTGGCCGAGAACCTTGGTTTGATCGAGAACTCGGGTTTTGACCGAGAACCCATTTTGGCCAAAAACTCCTTGCAACCGAGATCTCGGGTTGGCCGAGAACTCCATAAGGTGGCCGAGAACCCCCAGGTTAGGTGTGTTCAGCTCACCTTTCTATCTTAATCATTTTTACCCATCTCTGTTACTGTTTTATGGTTTATAACTAGAACTTTAACTACCTTTTTTATTCATACTAACCGTTTTACCCCCGTCACTAACCCATACTTCGTTTTAGGTATAAAGCTTGGACCTTTATAAATTTAAAACGTTCTAGGCTAGATATAGGGTTTCCTTTAAGAACCGTTTATACCCATGAGTCCCTTTCATCCATTTTAATCATCAAGTGTGCATTTTTATGATGTATCTAGACCCGATCTACTCTAGGTTTGAGTTTCATGATTATTCGTTCATAAAAACGTAACCTTTAAGATCAAGAACATACCTTTAGACGTTTCTAGGTTATGGCTAGCTTGATACGTGATCTTGGACTTGCTATCTAGCTTGTAGGATCGAAGATCCAACGCTACTATGATCGGTTTAAGGGTTTGATGGTGGCCGGAGGATAGGGAGGGAATGTTTGGCTTAAGTGTGTATTTTATGGTGTGGAGAGGATAAGATGGAAAATATGGATGGAAAATGGAAAGGATTAGGGTTTAAGGGGTATTTATACTCCCTTAAGCCAATGGACTCAATGCCCATCTTTCCTTTTTAGTCCATAATTAATTCTCTTTAGTTAGCCTACTTATCCTTTTATATTTATTATTTAATCCACTAACTCAATTATTTCACCCGACGCAATTAATATATTAAATATCATTTTAGAAATTTCGGGATGTTACAAACCACCAAACATAAAATAAACAATTAAGCACATAGAGCATGCAATAATCACACATAAACATATATTGAATTGTGTTATAAATAGATAAAAAAATAAATAAAAGAAGTAACTTAAATAGGGTATACATGCCACCCCAAAAATTTAAAAGATGAAAAATGGGGATATGTAAACTCACATGAAATGAATAGGTGTTGTTAACAAGTTGTCGGATTAAGCGAGTTGATCGGTCACGCGGTGAATTCCACACGTTATCCTAAGTTAAATGTATAAATGAAATAAATATCTAATCGAAAATAAACAAACTAGGCACGATAGAATAAGTTTATAAAGGATTTGGATCGATAAAGTGTTAAATATATTTTATATCATCTTATAAACTTGAAATGGAAAACTTTAATCAATTTTTGTCTTTTTACTAGTTTTAAATTTTAAAAGCCAATATAATATTTAGTCATTTATAATAAACGAACCATATTATGAAAGATTAGTGGTGAACGTTTTGTTAATCGGGTTAATATTATTTTTAATATAGTCACCTTTTAAAATTATATTAGGCTTTTAAATCAACAAAATATAAATTTATAACTATATGTAAAGTTGTATATATATATATATATATACGGAGATGTTAAATCGATAAATTATTTTGGGAAGTTTGACGGGTTTAGTTCTTTAAACGAGTGAACAGAAAATAAATATTTTAGTTTTTAAAAATAATTATTTAACTACATAAAATAAAATAGATTAGTTAAGCAAGACAAAAAAATAATAAATAAAAACCGGGTCAGGGGGATCGAACCTGCGACCTTCGCCCCCAAACACCCAAGTGTTACCAACAGACCATTTAAGGCGACGTGCAACATAAACAGCTTCAAAAATTAATATACATAAACTGTTTATCCCAAAATTGATTATATAAACCCTAAATCCTATTTGATTCAATCTATTACAATTAATCAAAACAAGTTTAGGGGTTTTGATCCTCTTGCAAACGCGATCCAAACCATATGTTCAATTACCTTGTATGGTGAACAGAAGAGGTAGAACGAGGATGAAACAGGGCCGGCCAAAGATTGCGATGAACGAGTAATGTAACAACCAATACAATCTAATTATATAGGGGGTTAATGTCGGCGAGTAATCAAGGAATGATTTAATGAAATTAATTGAAATAATATCGATGATTTCATGTTCAACAATGATTTAGGGTTGTCGGTTAGGTTTAAAAAGGAAAAACGATTCAAAATGCTGTAATTAGCATAATTAAATCGCCGGTGAGGCCGCGATAAATATACGAAAACGATTTCCTAAATCATGAGTTGATTACAAACGAATCTCGACAGCTAATTGATTGATTGATTGAGTCGGGTACAAGAAAACATGAATATGGGTCGGGTTTGGTAACGGATATCCACTTTATAATATGGATTATAAAAATATTTACAGCTAGAACCCTAAATTTTGAGGATGGACACGGAAGAGTTAGAACGTTATATGTTGGGTTAAAAGTGTCAAAGCTAAGTAGTTGTAGTTATAAATAAGTAAACGAAATATATATACTTAAACGAATGCGGGAATTTATTTAGTAACGAACGTTCGAATAATAAATGAGGTAAAAGAAAAATAAACGGGTCGGGTTTTCAGGTTTTAAATTTGACGAATGTTACAGAAACATAACCATGTCAATCCAAGTTTGGAACCCTCACTTCCACCACCTGGAACCTCCCGGAATTCAAAATATTAGTTTCCCTAAGGATCATATTTTGTTATATACACATATAATTGTTTATATCACTTCAAAAGAAATTCTTTTACCTGAAAGAAGACTTGTCGAGCAATTAAAAAAAGGAGTGCTACAATATAACATGGTTTAGCATATTTAGACCAGGCGTCATGATGCCTCTAATATCATGTTAGCAACAATCTTGGAAGAAAATAAAAAAAAATTAATCAAGCAGAACATAAAGATTCAATTGGTTTATCATGTAATGCATATAGAAATTGTATACGAATGCTGATGTTGAAATCGAGTTATGGGTTATTACAACATTCACACAAATGTCCCCTTTTAACGCCAATATCGTTGAGCTGATGGAGATATACGGTATGACATCTTCTTGAAAAAGATTAAATTTTGGAATCCAACTTGTAAGTGGCAAGACACTAAACTCTTGATGATGCTTTAGATCTAAAATCTTACTATATTATTAAAACAATACAAGGTTTTCATGTGACATTCAACTAGCATGTCCACATAGGCTTCCAACTCATCAATTTTTCATTTATATAATTTTCACATGTTAATTTAAACATTAATTTTAAACATTTACTTTTAAGTTGAATAAAGTTTTAAAATAAATGGTTATAATCTTCACTTATTAAGTAATAAAGACAATTAATTGTTTTTATGGTCTTTTTTTTAAATTTTGAGACTTTGTTATTTGTTTATTTTGGGAAATTATTTATAAATGTTTGGACTTGATATATGGATGTTTGGATTGAAATGATGGTTTACATTACGAGATTTGGATTTTATTATTATATTCATATTTGTAGCATGTTTTATGTTGTGTGCTTATATGTTTTATAATTTCAATAAAAAAGTTTTTTAATACACAACTTACGTTACATCTACATGTTTACACTTAATAATTTACAACATACGACTTCAGCAGACGATAAAGTTTTAATTAATATGTCATTTTTGTTTCATGGTATAAGTTAGAAATATGTGGCATGACTTAGAATTATGTTTTAAATTTTTATTTTTTTAAATTTTTCTTCGTCTGTTGGATTCTTTTAATTAAAACAACAATATGATAATAATAATAATAATAATGCTAGATTAAATAGACTTTTACAATTCATTAAAAGTATATAACACACACATACATATATATGTGAAGTTTTATATATTTTCTATTCGTGTGTAACACGGGATCTGACCTAGTTAGAAAATAAAACATTACATTATGACTCAAGAGTCAACTTAGCACCAACCATAAATCAACTGTTAATGGCGCATAATCATTATTAGAGAAATTATGTTTTGACCATATCAATACAATTATGGTTTACTAGCCAACATGGCACCAAACGTTAACACCAAAGTTTAACTTCGGTGGTAGGGAACAGGTGGACTGGAGATAGATGCTTGAAAAAATGACACAATGATGTGGCTTAAAAGTCACATGCCTCGTAAACCGCTTAATATGCTTGTATACATAGAATGGAGATTGGTATAGTTTGTCACATCTTGGATTTTTCATATTTGTATTCGTATACGTATACCTGACTCAGGAATGTAATTAGGATATTTCTTATTAATAAAAACTTGTATTTATTGGTATTTAACTTGGTATAACTTATGTTATATTTTCATAACTTTCAAACTTATCAAACAACCCTTAGAAACTCTTAAAATCACTTAAAATGGATTAGAAACACATTTATGAAACTACAGGAACTAAATTTGACAATTTGGAAAATGTTGTGGAACACGACCCTTCGCATATTGCTCCCCCTCCCTCATATCGCCGCGTAGCGTGACCGACACGCATATAAGCGTATTCGTTTTTTATTCTCGTTTAATGCTAAATCCTTCCTTAAACGCCCCCAATCACTAAAATTAAGGTTCACGCAATATAATATAATATTGTAAACTTACCCACATTCATTTCTTGTTTCACAATTCGAAATCTTGAGATTAATTGAGTTGAGTTGGTCATAATTTCTTTATTCGGTTTCCTAAATGTGTTACTACCAAACAAACGAATTTGGAGTGTTATACTTAATCAAAATTCATTCCTAAACCCTAAAATAATATGCAAATATCAGCCTCCATCTAAATTTCGTGCATGTGGTATTCCATTGGTGTTCTTCTTCAGTAATCTTTGTTCTTCAATTTGACTTTCAAGCTTCTAGACCCTTTGACCTCGATTGTCTCCTAGTTCTAATCATTGTTCGAGTAAGTTGTTGTAAGGCCCCGGTCCCGGTGCCCTACTTTGGACGTTGGATTTACTCATAAACGCAGTTCTAAATATCAGAGTTAATTAAAACCTATCACATGATATAATAAGTCAACCATATATTACATAACCTTTCAAATCTTGTCTTAACATCATTCAAATTCGTCTTTCAAAATAGAAACATAAATAAATATGACAACATAACATTCTTCACAAGATGCCAGTATCTTTAGTCTAATGTCATGTGTCTTCATTCAAGCTAGCTGCCTTAGCCTATTTACCTGCGTGCATACTAAAAGTCAGCTACACTGAGTGAGTTCTAGTTAATCGGCATACAGCACATTCATTTATTTCATTCTTAACCTGCTTTACTTTCTTTCGTACATACATAAGTATATACCTTCATTCTTACTTTCATACTCTCTTTCTTTCATACTATCATATTTTATCTTACTTTACATACATACTTATTCGTTTTAAAGAGTCTTTCGCCCTATAACCTCACATATATTATTAGGGTCTGCCACCCTTAAAGAGCCTATCGCCTTATAACCTTACAGATATTATTAGGGTCTGCCACCATCCTTCACAAATATTATTAGGGTGGCACATATATTATTAGGGTCTGCCACCCTCCTTCACAGATATTATTAGCTAGGGTGGCACATATATTATTAGGGTCTGCCACCTTCCTTCACAGATATTATTAGGGTTTGCCACCCTCGTACCATACAACCATACATACTTTTCCTTAAATATATATTTATATACTTTCATACATACTCTTAATATTTTCTATAGCATTCATATATCGTTCATACATCATATATAAAACAATCACATATCATACACTTACCACTTAAGGTAAGTGTATTAACTAATCACATCGAGTATGCATACATCCCTGAAAACATAACAAGGAAATGGGGCTAGAAAGTAGAAACTCACCTGAGCATGGTTCCTTTCAGAGTTAATGGTAACTCATTTCTTTAACTGGGCGCGGCTAACTGTATAAAAATTACACGTATCAATTAACTATCCCTACCCATATCATATTTCTAATTTAATATAACAATTACATATATTATTAGGGTGGCACATGATTTAAAATCCTAATGGAAAATCAGAGGCAGCTCGACCCCAGCCAGGGGCTCTGCCCCTTGGACCCTGCTAGGGGCTTCCGCCCCTAGAACCCCGCTGCCAGGGGTGCTGCCCCCGGAACCCTGTTCGTTGAGGGTTATAATTAAACTAAAAACACGATATGGGTATCGATGGTTAATTGATACGTGTAATTGTTATACAGTCAGTCGCGCACCGCTAAAGAAAGGAATACCATTAGCAGTGAACGCAACCGCATTCAGGTGAGTTTCTAGCGCCATTTTCTTGTTATGTTTTTGGGGCTGTGTGCATACTCGATGTGATTAGTTAATACACTTACCTTAAGTGGTAAGTGTATACCTTATATAATTTATGTATGAATGAATGCTTGACGATGCGTGAACGATCTTCGGATATTGCATGTATCGTCAGGGGATAGTTAAAGATATGATTGATATATATATGAATGTTTTGAATGAATGCTTGACGGTGCGTGAATGATCTTCGGATATTGCGCGTACCTCTAAAAGGGAATGATCTCAAAGTGGTTACTAGTGTGTGTGAATGGTATGATGTGACTTGCTTATTATTTAAATGATGAACTGATAGGAAGTGTGTTGTAGACAAGTAGAGTAAAGTGTAATAGAAGTGGAAAGGGGTTTAGTAAGGGTTCTAGTGGCATGACGATAGAACGTGGTAGGGTAAGCCTATACGTGCTGTCTTTATTAAAGTGGCATAATGAGAGTACGTGGGAGGACAAGCCTCTACGTGCATTCGTTATTAAGTGGCATAACGTGAGTGCGTGGGAGGGCAAGCCTCTATATGCTCCCGTAAAACAAGTGGCTAAGACGTAGGAGACAGTTAAGTGGTTAAGTGGTAAGGTGAAAAGGTCAGACAGTGGACTATGTGTCTTCGAACACATATATAATTGCATGTAATGGTTGTAAGGTAAGTTGCTTGATTAACTAGAACTCACTCAGCGTAGCTGACTTTTAGTATTCACGCATGTGAGTAGACTGAGGAGCTAGCATGAGGATGATACATGGCAGGGATTGAACGGATGACATCTGAAGATGGAAGAAATGACGTTTCAAATGTGATGTTTTATGTTATGGTTTTAAAGAGAAGATTGAATGTTTGTAATGAATAACTGAAGTTAACGTTTCCGCGAAAAGTTTTAATTAACTCTGATTTGTAAGAACTGTGTTTATGAGTAAATCCGACGCTAAAGTGAGGCACCGGGAATGGGGCCTTAAAATCACCATCCCTTATTCCATCATTTAATGTCCAAGCCCACCCACTAGTATTTTATTTATCTAAACTAAATAATAACACGTTATTAAGTAAGCGAAATTTCTTTTATTTAATATTATCCAAAGTAGGATGTTACAGCTGTCTTCTATATTTAGTATATTTTCATCCACTCAATAAAAGCCCTCAATCAATTTCTGGGATTGAAGGAGTTTCGGTGGTCAATTTGATCCCGACCCGTTTAAGTGCATAATAGTCGAATCCTTTGACTATTCGATTTCTCTATCTTCTGGTCAAAACTAGCTTTCGGGCCAGAAGACTTTTTTGTATCCATAAATTTTGAGAGTACTGGTCAGAACCCAACTCCCGACTCGAAGTTAGGATTCCGAATAGTACCAGCTTGCTTAAATATTAAAAGTTTCATAACTAGAGTTTTACATATTCATTTAACCGTTGCATTATTCTCGGTTTTTAATTCTAGTTTACTGTCTCAAAGTTACAGGTTACCACGTTAAAGGCTCACGACTCGTTTGTTATTCATATTGTATTGTTTAGTTCACTAATCATTAAGGTGAGTAATCACTCCCATATTTTACTGCTTTGAAAAATCGTTTTGGAGACTTTATGCATACTTATTTATATTTTCATACTACTATTAACCATACTAGCAAATCCTGATTATTGTGTTGTTGATCAAATAAATGCTTATTTGCTATTTGCTTACTGGCATATTTTTTTAATTCTAGCATTCGAGGAGGTCCATCATTTATTCTAGCATACTCATTGATACCGTTTTAGTAGCTAAAGCCAGATCCGCTAGGAAATGGTTAACCGACACCCTTAATCGTATTTATTTCGTCTTAATAACCAACGCCCAATTCGCTAGGCAATGATTAACCGACACCCTTACTTGCATTTATTTTTTCTTAGTTTTCAAAGCCCGATTCGCTTGGAAATATTGTAACATTCGTTAATTTTCAAAACCGGAAACCCGACCCGTTTTAAATTTTCGGGTTTATTTCTATTAAATTTATATATTTTTATAATATCGTTAATTAATCTCAGTTTTCGTTAGTGTATTTTATGTGATCATTTCTATGCAATTATACTTTTCACCACCATTGTAGTATTACATACTCATTTAAAATATTTATAATCAAGATCAAATATTTATTTAAATGTCCCATGCAATTTACTAGAACTATTATTTAACTCCTACTAGTTGTTTTATTGTTGTTATTATTATTATTATTATTATTATTGTCATCATCATCATCATCATCATCATCATCATCATCTTTTCAAATTATGTTACTTAATTAATAAAAAACAAATGAATGTTTTAATAAAATAAAGTTTATTAAAATAGTTAAACCTTTTGAATGCGCCATTAAACTATTTTTAATTTGTGTTTTAATTATGTTAAACATAATTTAATTTCTATAATTCCATAAGACATAACAACTTTATATTTTCACTACAAAAGGAGGACAAATCCTCCATTATTTTCACACCTCAATACAGTCTTTTCTTAAGCTCAAGAGCATTAACAAGTAAGTTTTTACCATTTCGTGCATTTTAAAGCTTTTGTTTTGATTTACCTTGAATGTTTATACTTGCTCATAAGTTGTTCTTCATGATCATGTTACTTTTATCATAAAAATCTTATATTTTGGTTTTAAGAATCATTTTGATCATGAATATCCAAGATGAACACTTTGATTTTTCTAAATCTTGGATCAAACCTAGTTATCTTGCAAGAACAAGCATGAATATATATTTATCTAAATCTTATGATTTGTTGATCATCATACAATTTATTTTAAATAGGACGATTTATAAAAATTTCTTTTATTTAAAATATTTCATAATAGATATAACATACTTCATATCTTTAAATTAATAATTGAGTAAATTAATTATTGTTTATTTTATTTCAACATAAACTAATATTTATAATTTTTTTAAAAGAATTCATACAAAACGTTTAAGTTAATAAATTAGTAAATTAGTTAATTATGTTACTTGGAACAAAAAGGTTTAATCAAAAATTATTATTAATATTGTTATTTAATCTTATATTAATGAGTTATAATTATTTATCTACGAATCATTCTTCAACTAATAAATATCAAATGATTTTTATAAACTTTATTCATTTTTGTTAAACTCATTAAAAATCCCCAAGTCACCATTTGTCATAAGTTAATTAAATAGATATTAAAATAATGCATAATTCCTAAAACTAATATTATTTGACTTTTATAATCCCGATAGTTAGTCTTTAAATTTTGTATTTCCCATTTAATTATAGTTTGTGAGGTTCGATCGTTTCAATTTCCTTAAACGCGCTTTCGGCTATTATTTCAAGTTGTCTTCAATCTCAAATGTGAGTTTCTCACACCCCCTTTTTACTCTTTTACTACTTTTGGGGGTAGCATATATATCCTATCCAAATTACAATTTTGTTTATCCATTATTTACAAACTTCAATTTGCTACATGGACTTGTGTGTTTACTTGTTACTTGCTCAAAATTATTTGCACATGGATTACTTCAATATAGTATGATCATACGCCCCCCTTTGCGCTCAAGGCATTTGTTGTTATGAGTGGAAAAAGAGCCTCATTATTCGAGTACGTTGGTGCATAATCCTAACTGGAAAGGACCTTGCTTGATCATTTACACTTGCTCATGGAATTGCATGGTTTTTATGTACTTATATCAAAACTTGCGTGAACTCATCAACTATTCATTTAGTTGACTTTACTTTATATATATGCTACAGGTACATCTATTAGAAGATAATACGAGAAGAAGACATTAGTACTTAAGATATTCAAACAAATGGACAAAATACTTAAATATGTGTATATCTTTGTATTTCCTTTACTTCCAAACTTGTGTACTTGTTATTTAATTCAATTAATGGTAATATTGTCACTTAATAGTGTCACATGTGTTTTGAGCAATCTGTACGTCACACTCAGGCGTATTCTGCTTTAGCCGGGGTGTTTCAGATTGGTATCAGAGCCTTGACTATAAGATAGGATATTAGATGTAGTGTTCTAGTTGGTTATAGTTTATTTACTTAATTTTTTAGGTTGCATGATTAGAAATTAAGTGAGCCTTATGAGATTGTTCAAAGCACTTACTTGTTACTATTTTACTGATGATTCAATTACTTCAATTACACAAGCACACAAGTCCAAGGCTTATGCCTAAAAACAAAGATTTTCCAAACATTTTCAATTATCGATTTTATTGTGGTGTTCGATATGTCTTCTTCTTAAAGATGGTTATATATGACGGGTATGTAGTAAACTGTAAGGGGGACGTGCTTGTTTTCCGAAACTCTTGACACCAAGGTTATTGAAACCTAAGGATAAGCAATGCGCATAAATCCCAATCAGACGCGAGACCCGGTTGCTTAACTGAGAGTTAGGAAAGGGCATGAACTCTATTAAGCCAAAGCATACCACTTTCAACGCCATATGAATCACAACTTTAAGTATTTAAACGTGACCATGTTCTCTTTGTGAAAAGAATATGGTTGCACTCCTAAGGATGTCACGCAAGTCATGGTGGTTCATGTGACGTGTGACTCCGATCCTCAATGTTTTACCATGTGTTGTAACTGAAAGTCTGCCAAGTCGTGGTGATACATGAATACCCAGCTTTCGGTTTGATTTAATTACGCATTTTGATTTTGTGTTGTAATACGAGAATACCCGAGTTTCAATATGATTATTTTAGTTACATATTCATTTATTATTATGGTTTAAAATTGAAAATTCGAAAAGTCATGGTGATACATGAATTGTCGAGTTTCAATTCGATTATTTTATCTATATATTCATTTACTATTATGGTTTAAAATTCAAAATTCGAAAAGTCATAGTGATGCATGAATAGTCGATTTTCAATTTGTTTTCTATATATTTGTATCTATTCATTTATTTTTATGGTTTGAATTGGGAATACAAAGAGTCATGGTGGTACGTGAACACATGATTTTCAATTCGATGTCATACTCATAATAAGTTTGATATATATATTTTTTTCATTTGGTTATTCAAAAATTTGTGAGATTTTTATGGAAATATGCATTCCGATTTCAATTTAAACTTTTAATTCATGTGATTTCATTTCTTTACTTATTTTCTTTAAGATTTATATGGATTAATTATGATGTTTCTTTTGGTTGTTAATACGAATTTCATATTTACGTCCCAATTCACGCCAATTATCCACATATCGCAATATATCGTCCTGTTACCCTCGACGTCGCTCTCAAAACTCAACTCGCGAAGTGACAACTCATATTATCGCACTATGGCCACCGTGATCCCAACCATGACCCAAAACCCATCAAAACTCGTATTAGCCATAACAATAGATCCAATAACTATGCTCGACCGATCCAAACCCAGCACAACTCTTGGACACTCGAACGTACCCTAAAAAAAAAGCTTGGCATGGTGACACACCCTTTGTATGTGTAAATCCCACCATACAGCTGTGATATATTCAGCCACCACCTCTTGCCAAAAACCTATACATATTCAACATCACCTATTCCCACCAACCATTTATCCCAACTATATGTCTTATGCTCGTACTTCAAGCATGCTATCATTGCAGAGACCCGAGTACCCCACAATACTCAAACATGCCTAACTTGTTTCCACCATGCAATACCTAGAACCGCATCATCTGACCACTTGGAGCTCACTCGTAGCCTTACACCCTTACTTAGCCCTTTCATACTCGCCAAACATACTTATTCCTATTATTTTTTAAAATCATGAACGTTTCTCCACATTAAATATATTTTTTGCAAACACCTTATATTTATAATTTCAAATCCTCAAATTATTTTTAAATATTTAATTAACAAGTACTTAAACATGTTGGCGTTCTTCAAAAAGACTTTTAGCCAAACATATGGTTCTTCTTCTTCTTATTATTATTATTATTATTATTATTATTATTATTATTATTATTATTATTATTATTATTATTATTATTATTATTATTATTATTATTATTATTATTATTATTATTATTATTATTTCATTACTACTATTATGGTCACTATTATTATTATTACCACTATAATTCTTATTATACATAATACTTTTCAAGGTTAAATAAAGTAAAATCGTTGTTTCAAACGAGTCCTAAGTCCTTGAGGCTATTATATTATCATCATAGCAGTTATATCGAAATGAATCATTCTTAGTTGGAGATTCTCTGTAACATCCCGATTTTCAAAGAATAATATTTAAACATATTATTTATTTATGGCTTATAAGAAAATTTCTCAGCATAATAGAAAAATTATAATATTAAATAAAGAAAGTTACGTTTAGTGATTTCACGTTAATAATTAATAAAGAAAAGATCATGGACTTAGATTAATCAAGATGGGATTATGGATGAGATGGGCTTAGGGTCCATGGGCCTTAGGCGATATAAATACCCCCTTAAACCATCCTAAAACCCTAACTCTCATTCCTTCCTTTCCATAATTCTCTACACACATTCAAACACACACACCTTCCTTACTATACATAAACGGCCAAGAGAAAGAAGAAGATTCGAGGTCAAACGAACGTTAAAAATTAATAGATCTTCAATATACAAGTTAGATCCATGGTTTAAGATTCATAAACAAGCTAGCCGAAACCAAACGGACCCATAAAGGTATGTTTTTGATCTTAAAGTTTATGTTTTAATAAACGTTTAGTCTTGAAACTTGAATCTAGAGTAGATCGGCTTTAAACGAACATTAAAGTTGAAAACTTGATGTTAATAATGAAAGAAACGAACCCAAAATGGAAAAGACTTGTTAAAGAAAACCATAAATCTAGTTTTAAAACGTCTAAGATTCAAGCCCGAGGACATTTAAGGAAGTGAATACGGGTATTATAGAACCCTTATAAGGTGTCGAGGTTATAGACGGGTCAAATACGAGCCAAAACGAGTTGATAGGATTGAAACGAGTAGCTTATAACCAAGCCAGTGACCTATATGATTTTCTGAAACCCATCTGCCCAAACAAGACCAAGAACCAACAGTGGCTCCTCTTCATCCCTGTTCGCATACACATACTTAGAATATATATATACACGGACACTCGCATACATCCAGGATACTCGCATACAAATACTTAGTCTCACATAACTCGCATACACGGCCAGTCGATTATGAACTGAGTTCGATTACAATTGAGCCTCTCATAACCCGATTACAATAAATTCAATTACATCTGAATCATATTACAACAGAACTCGATTACACTATACTCGCTCACAATTGTTGAATTCACATACACCAAACTCGACTACAATCTGGATTCACATATATACCTACTCGCTTACAATCCAACCGGAACACAATGAACTTGCTTACAATAGAACTCGATTACACTGAAATCGTTTACAAGTATGAATATATACTCGCTTACGCTGACTAATCAATTACAATATGGCTGATTACAAGGCTTATTCAGATGCGGGATGAGTCTCACACAATACGGGATCGATTACATTGTAATCTATCGAATTAGAGATCGATTACAATAAAGCCGTCTTATTAATCGGTCATCATCATCATCGATTACTTGTAATCGATTAAGGGGATTCATTTGCTTGGAACGGCTGATAGAAAAGAAAAAAATAAAAGAGATGAGATGAAGAAGAAAGAAGAACGAACTGGTGGAAATTTAGGGAGAGGTTTGGGCCTTATAATATTATACCCACATGGCCCAAACGTTTAGCCAGGCCCAAACACTAGCCCAAGCCCAACTACAAACCCAAACCTTAATACACCCCCTACACTCGATCACTTATAGTTCGGTTACTATGAACAACTACCCGATTACATTACGAAGTGATTGGATTACTTATAATCGATCTCGTTGAGCGCCCAAGAATAAGTGCTCATTTAAGTGTACACCTAAAATTACACATGGAAGTTCACAAGTAAGGGGTAACCCGAGTGTCCTATATATACACACATACGTTTAAATGTTAGCAAACTTATAAACGCATGACGGGAAATCGTTAAAGAAAAGACTGAAATAGAAATTAAAAATATTAAATAATTAAAAGACTAATACCATAAAAGTTAATAAATAAAATAATCTAAGTAAATGTAATCTAGACGAGCCCTTAGATTTCACTAGACTTAGCCATTTTGGCTAAATATTATAGGACGAGTTTTAATACGTGTGATTTATAAACAGCTAGCAGAGCTCAACTAAAGAAAGGATTAACGATAAAAGGAGAAAGGAGCAGGATCTAGGTGAGTTTCTAGCCCCATTCCTTGTTATGTTTTCGGGGCTGTGTGCATACTCGAAGTGATAGTTAATACACTTACCTTAAATGGTAAGTGTATGCCGTGTATGATTTATATGTTATCTATATATGACTTGATTGAGAATGAAATACTTGTCAGTAAGTGAACGATCTTCGGATATTGCACACATCGCCAAGGGAATTGAGTAGCTCCTTACATGGATATTAAATAATAACTTATAGATAATGTTCCTTCTATGGATAGTATAGAGTTCCTTCTATGGATAGTGTAGTGTTCCTTCTATGGATAGCATAGAGTTCCTTCTATGGATAGTGTAGTGTTCCTTCTATGGATAGTATAGAGTTCCTTCTATGGACAGTGTAGTGTTCCTTCTATGGATAATATAGTGTTACTTCTATGGATAGTGTAACGTTCCTTCTATGGACAGTATAGTGTTCCTTCTATGTAAAGTATATAGAGTGTCCCTTTTATGGAGAATACATATAGTAATATATATTATGTGACGTTCCTCTTATGGATATTTATACAAAGATAAAGTATTTATACGTGTCTTCAGATACGTTAAGAATATATGAGAATGAATTGTATGTTGCCTGATTAACTAGAACTCACTCAGCGTAGCTGACTTTTAGTATGCACGCAGGCAAGTAGATTGAGACGGCTAGCTTGAGGGAAACGCGTGACAAACAGATAAGAGACTGGCATTAGAGTTTTTGAAAGACAAGTTGTTTGTTTAAGATAAGTTTTGGATTGTTATGAAATGTTTTATGAAAGTTTTTATATTCCGCGAATGTTTTTATTAACTCTGATGATTAGAACTATGTTGACGAGTAAATCTGACGTTAAAGTGAGGCACCGGGAACGGGGCCTTACAAGTTGGTATCAGAGCAAAATTCGAGAGATTTAAGCATCCTACATTCTTAGACTCGAACAGAGAATGAGATTTAAGTAAGAAGATGCCAGTCCAAGAATGCCATGTGTCACTCAAGCAAGCTCAGTAAAGGTAAAGTGTATGGTTAAATAATAAATGTTATTGTTATCTTGATTAATATGGATAGGATTTCTTGTTTGTTTGACTGTTTAACTATTTAAGTTTAAAATCAGCACAAATAGACTCATAAAAGGAAGTTCATAGCCTTACTATCCTTGTACTAAATAGTTCCTTGAGTGATGACGTTTGTGTTTTCCCTTTTAGAATACGATGGCTGGAACGGGAGGAAATGTGGGAACTGGAGACATTGTGAGAGCTGGAGGTCACGCTGGATGTCGTGGCAGGCCTCGTCGTGTCTAACGACCTTCGGTCGAAATGGCTTCCAACACCGGAGATGAAAGAAGCGCAGCTGGGGGATAAGTAGGCTTTTAGATGGACTTAATTATGGACCAAAAGGGAAAGATGGGCCTTAGGTCCATGGGCTTAAGGGAGTATAAATACCCCTTAAACCCTAATCCTTTCCATTTTTATCCTAATCTACACACTAGCCTACACCTTAGAAAACACACACAACACCATCTTATAACCCGAACCAAGATCCGAAGGCGAAAACCCGAGCTTGTTGGTGTTGGAACGTCGTGACAGACCAAAACAACATCAAGGCTTAACCGTGTTCGTAGTTCGACTCGTTCAAGGTACGTTTATAGTTAGAAATCGTTCGTATAGGTTCGGTTTGATTTGGGAAATCATAGATCTGCGTTAGTTTGTTATAAACGAACCCAAAACAACAAATATTACTGGAATTGATTAGCATTTGATAGGTTAATTGTTAACCTAAAAGAACCCGTAACCTATATGCCTAAATCGCACCCTTTAAACATCGATGTTAGGCCGATTTGATGGTTGGGGTTTGTAGGCGCTGGTCAGACGATTCCGTTGATACCAAAATCGTGATATTTGGTTAAGAAACGAAGGATTAATTGCAGATCTAAGATCTTTTGACTATTCGCTGTTCTTGACGATTTTGACTTTGACCCTTGAGTCAAAGTCTGGATAAGAACTATTGGTGATTCGTTATGGGTGATTCTTTAGCTAGTTCGTTATGGGAGCTTAGCGAATCAGAGGGTGATTCGTTAGCTAGTTCGTTATGGGAGCTTAGCGAATCAGAGGGTGATTCGTTAGCTAGTTCGTTATGGGAGCTTAGCGAATCAGAGGGTGATTCGTTAGCTAGTTCGTTATGGGAGCTTAGAAAATCAGAGGGCGATTCATTAGCTAGTTCGTTATGGGAGCTTAGCGAATCAGAGGGTGATTCTTTACCCAATTCGTTAAGGGCAAAGTAACGAACTAGGAGTTTAATATAAAGACAGAATGGTCCCTGGACTTAGAAAAGAATTACTTAATTACATAACAACCCTTGGAGTTTGGCAATTTATGAAAGATACCGTTAAAGGTTAATGAGTAACGATTAACTAACCATGTAATGATTTAATGAAGTAAAACAGCTTAGACGTGTAAGACTAATTAAGTAGCAATGAGATGACTAGAGTGGTACTTAATACTGTAATTATTAAACAGTTAGACGCGCATAGCTCGTGAAGGAGTAACCGTTAGCAGAAGAAGTAACCGAGTTCAGGTGAGTTTTTAGCCCCACTTCCTTGTTATATTTTCGGGGCTGTGTGCATACTCGATGTGATCAGTCAATACACTTATCCTAAGTGATAAGTGTATGCCCTATGTGATATATGTGTACGATATGAATGATTGCTTGTCGGTACGTGAACGATCTTCGGATATTGCATGTACCGTTAGGTTAAATAAAGATATGGATATTGTATGTAATGCAGGGATGATTACTTGTCGATATGTGAACGATCTTCGGATATTGCACGTATTGCCAAGAATAGCTATGATTGTCTCCTTATATGGATATTAAATGATAACTTAAATACAGAGTTCCCTATACAGATAATATACAGAGTGTTCCTTTAATGGAAAGCATAGTGTTCCTTTAACGGAAAGCCCCATGTTCCTTTGATGGGAAGCATAGTGTTCCTTTAATGGAAAGCATAGTGTTCCTTTAATGGAAAGCCCCGTGTTCCTTTGATGGAAAGCATAGTGTTCCTTTAATGGAAAGCATAGTGTTCCTTCTATGGAAGTATATAGGATGTTCCTTCTATGGAGAATATACATATAGAGTGTCATTCTATGGAGAATATAAATAGTAGGGAAATAGTAATAGTTATTTTAATAGATATTATGTGACGTCCTCTTATGGATAATTATACAAGGTTAAGATATGTATGTATGTAATATATGTGTATGTATTGTATGTCGCCTGATTAACTAGAACTCACTCAGCGTAGCTGACTTTTAGTATGCATGCAGGTGAATATGATTAAAGAGCTAGCATGAGGTTGGCACATGGCATGGATTGAACGGCTGGCATCTGAAGATGGAAGAAAAGATGTTTTAAATATAATGATTTGTTTTATGGTATCAAAGAAGAGATTGAATGTTTTGTAACGAAGGCTTCAAGTAAACGTTTCCTCGAAAGTTTTAATTAACTCTGATTGCAAGAACTGTGTTTATGAGTAAATCCGATGCTAAAGTAGGGCTACCGGGAATGGGGACTTACAAGTTGGTATCAGATCAAAGTTCGAGAGATTTAAGCATCCTACATGCTTAGACTCGAACAGAGAATGGGATTTAAGTAAGAAAAGAAAGAAGATGCCAATTCAAGACTACCATGTGTCACTCAAGCTAGCTCAGTAAAGGTGAAGTGAATGGTTAGATATATATGTTAGTTTAATTGTTAAAGAAAGGATATGTGAATGTTAGGGATAGGATTAATTGATTTTTCGATTGATTAACTGTTTAGAGTAGAACCAGAGCAAATAGACTCATAAGAGGAAGTGTGTAGGACATGGAAAGTAACGTAATCAGCTAATCACAGCTGGCCACTGTTATTACCTATTAGCCTTACTATCCTTGTACTAAATAGTTCTTTGAGTGATGATGTTTGTGTTTTCCCTTTAGAATACGATGGCTGGAGCAAGAAGGTTTGTTGGTAAGGGAGGTCACAGTCCTTGTGGGCCACGTTTTGTTCGGGAACCTTCTGGAGAACCAGTTACTACCATGAGAAAGGAGAAAATTGAAACTCTGCAAGGACCAAACAGTGATGAAGGGTATCAGCTGGATCATGTTGTTCAATATGCCATTTCCTACGATGTAGCTGTTGTTTCAAAGAAATTTGGTGCTGTCAAGTCTATTGAAGGCCATGCAAGGGCTACTGAGAGGGCAGAGGAAGACGGTAAGAAAGTTGATGATAATAAGAGAGGGGCGAAAGGAACCAAACGGCCTGCAGATGTCGTGGAGTATGCGGAAAAGAAGACACCAAAGATGGCGGCCAAGGAAATATGCAAGGTGTGCGGGAAAATGCACCTGGGAGAATTCAAGGATGGTCCAAACCAGTGCTATCGATGTGGGAGGAAGGGGCACATCTCTCGTAAATGCACAGAGGACCAGAAATGTTACAAATGTGGTAAGTTAGGTCACATAGCTCAAGATTGCGGAGAAGCCACAACGGTGGGAGAAAAGAATGAGGAGAAACGGGTTGCTCCTGCTAAACGACCCGGTGCTCAGTTGTGGAACCCTAAGGACAAGAAGCAGGAGGTGTGGGAGAGGAAGACATGCTAGACGTGTGGAAAGGTGCATGGTGGTGAGTGCAAGTGGGGTGCTGGTTCGGACGCTTGTCACAATTGTGGTAAGACTCATGGTGGAGAGTGCAGGCTTGGATTGAGTGCCTGTTATAAGTGTGGAAAGGTGGGACATTATGCCCCAGATTTCACTGCTAGGCCCGCGTGTTACACATGCGGTAAAACAGATCACATGGCAAGGGAGTGCAAGGACCATCATAGGTGTCACAACTGTGGAGGACGTGGACACCTAGCAAGGGACTGCAGAAAATTGAAGGAAGGGCGTGAAGCGGAGAAGAATGCTTGAGGTTTAACAGTTTTCTCTACATGCTTGGAAAGGATCACTGAAGAAGGCTAGCTACTAGCCATAAGTTTATTTTGTTTTATTTTATGTTTGACTTATTAATGACGCAATGCGCGTTATTTAGACCGATGTTTATTAATTATGATATGAATTGTTTTTAATGCATGTGGGTTATGATAAATAGACGTGTTGTATTAGAGCGTCATCTTAGGAGTTAGCGTTATTATATAAAACAAGTTTCTCGGGAAGAGAGACGAGACTTGGTACATCGAGGGCCTCATGGACAAGCTGCCTTAATAGCTAAAACACATGATCACCGCTCGATGACCGCAAGTCAGAAGTAAGGAGGATAACTCAGAAAGCAAAGACGATCCAATAACGTGCGTGTTCCTTTATCAAGGAGTAAGCTAGGTTTCGGGGACGAAACCTCTTTAAGGAGGGAAAACTTGTAACATCCTAATTTTTCATTCGGATAATAATAATAATAAAAAAAAAAAAATAATAATAATAATAATAATAATAATAATAATAATAATAAATATGATAGGATAAATAGGCTTTTAGATGGACTTAATTATGGACCAAAAAGGAAAGATGGGCCTTAGGTCCATGGGCTTAAGGGAGTATAAATACCCTTTAAACCCTAATCCTTTCCATTTTTATCCTAATCTACACACTAGCCTACACCTTAGAAAACACACACAACACCATCTTATAACCCGAACCAAGATCCGAAGGCGAAAACCCGAGCTTGTTAGTGTTGGAACGTCGTGACGGACCAAAACAACATCAAGGCTTAACCGTGTTCGTAGTTCGACTCGTTCAAGGTACGTTTATAGTTAGAAATAGTTCGTATAGGTTCGGTTTGATTTGGGAAATCATAGATCTGCGTTAGTTTGTTATAAACGAACCCAAAACAACAAATATTACTGGAATTGATTAGCATTTGATAGGTTAATTGTTAACCTAAAAGAACCCGTAACCTATATGCCTAAATCGCACCCCTTAAACATCGATGTTAGGCCGATTTGATGGTTGGGGTTTGTAGGCGCTGGTCAGACGATTCCGTTGATACCAAAATCGTGATATTTGGTTAAGAAACGAAGGATTAATTGCAGATCTAAGATCTGTTGACTATTCGCTGTTCTTGACGATTTTGACTTTGACCCTTGAGTCAAAGTCTGGATAAGAACTATTGGTGATTCGTTATGGGTGATTCTTTAGCTAGTTCGTTATGGGAGCTTAGCGAATCAGAGGGTGATTCGTTAGCTAGTTCGTTATGGGAGCTTAGCGAATCAGAGGGTGATTCGTTAGCTAGTTCGTTATGGGAGCTTAGCGAATCAGAGGGTGATTCGTTAGCTAGTTCGTTATGGGAGATTAGCAAATCAGAGGGCAATTCGTTAGCTAGTTCGTTATGGGAGCTTAGCGAATCAGAGGGTGATTCTTTACCCAATTCGTTAAGGGCAAAGTAACGAACTAGGAGTTTAATATAAAGACAGAATGGTCCCTGGACTTAGAAAAGAATTATTTAATTACATAACAACCCTTGGAGTTTGGCAATTTATGAAAAATACCTTTAAAGGTTAATGAGTAACGATTAACTAACCATGTAATGATTTAATGAAGTAAAACAGCTAAGACGTGTAAGACTAATTAAGTAGCAATGAGATGACTAGAGTGGTACTTAATACTGTAATTATTAAAAAGTTAGACGCGCACAGCTCGAGAAGGAGTAACCGTTAGCAGAAGAAGTAACCGAGTTCAGGTGAGTTTCTAGCCCCACTTCCTTGTTATGTTTTCGGGGCTGTGTGCATACTCGATGTGATCAGTCAATACACTTATCCTAAGTGATAAGTGTATGCCCTATGTGATATATGTGTACGATATGAATGATTGCTTGTCGGTACGTGAACGATCTTCGGATGTTGCATGTACCGTTAGGTTAAATAAAGATATGGATATTGTATGTAATGCAGGGATAATTACTTGTCGATATGTGAACGATCTTCGGATATTGCACGTATTGCCAAGAATAGCTATGATTGTCTCCTTATATGGATATTAAATGATAACTTAAATACAGAGTTCCCTATACAGATAATATACAGAGTGTTCCTTTAATGGAAAGCCCCGTGTTCCTTTGATGGGAAGCATAGTGTTCCTTTAATGGAAAGCATAGTGTTCCTTTAATGGAAAGCCCCGTGTTCCTTTGATGGAAAGCATAGTGTTCCTTCTATGGAAGTATATAGGATGTTCCTTCTATGGAGAATATACATATAGTAGGGAAATAGTAATAGTTATTTTAATAGATATTATGTGACGTCCTCTTATGGATAATTATACAAGGTTAAGATATGTATGTATGTAATATATGTGTATGTATTGTATGTCATATGATTAACTAGAACTCACTCAGCGTAGCTGACTTTTAGTATGCACGCAGGTGAATATGATTAAAGAGCTAGCATGAGGTTGGCACATGGCATGGATTGAACGGCTGGTGTTGGTGCATGGTGTCAGTAGTTCAGTGTCTAGTGTCTGTAATCGAGTTTGTAATGTTTTGTATTTGATGTAAGCGAAGTTTGTCACACCCGGCCCTAAACGGCGGAAACAGCCGGGTGCGCGCGAGTGGGAATTGATAATCAAGCACGGGTCATTGCAAACATTCAAATAAATTTTCCATTGCGCATGAAATGTCTAGTACAAAATACATTACATTGTTTAGAGTTACATATAAAAACATCCACATATGAAAAAAACGTTGAAGATTTCCGCGCCATATCCCCTTACACGGCGGGAACAACCACGCGTGTGGAAGGGATAGAACTAAAATCTTCCAAAAACCATTTTTATAGATGTTCTGCGTGAAGTGCTCTATGTGTGACTCCTTGCGCTACTAATTATCACCTGAAAGACACGTAAAAACATTTGAATCAGTATAAACTGAGTGAGTTCACAAGTTTTGGTGACTTGATAAATCGTATTGCATCATATCCTTGATAAAACCATATTGAAACATATTTCTGATAACACCATTAAAACATATGCTTGATAAAGCCGTCCCGCGGGTTACGCGCGGACATTTCTGAAAACCGTGCTCGTCCATGCAAAGTGGCGCTGCCACTACGAGCGAAAATAATACCGTCCCGCGGGTTACGCGCGGACGTTGTGCTCGGAAAACTAGGCGCTCGTCCATGCAAAGAGGTGTGACCCCCGAGCGGGCTTTACAACCAGTAGTACTACCCCATGACCATACTAGGCACTCGTCTATGCAAAGAGGTGCGACCCCTACGAGCGGGTTGATCAAACACAGTAGTCCCTACCCTTAGAGTTCCATTGACGAAGTGATCACTTTCTTGTTCTTGCGCACTCACATTGAAAACCAAGATAAACACCATGAACAGATAATCGTTTGCATTGCTTGTAAATATACCATGATAAAACATAATTTAAACACGTGTCCCTCGCCCCGAAAACAGTTTAAAAACAGTGAAAATAGGGGCTGTGAGACTCACCTGTGATTCTTGTTAAGTGATGGTTTAGAGAGAGATTAAATGAGATTCGGGTTTCCTGATGTTAGCCTCGAAATTGGAAGTCTAGTGATGGAAACGGAACTGGAAACGGATGCTCGGGAGATGGTTAGTGCAGAATTACAGGTTTAAGAGAGGAGTTTGAAGTGTGTTTGTGTGATATTTTTATTCAAGAATTGATACTTATTTATAGGCAAATTCAAGGGAACACAATCCCTTGATTTAGGGGATTGAAATCTTATCATATTGGGTGTAATGATGACAAGGTATTGGGGTTTATTATTATTTATTTTAGGGATGGGGGTGATGGTCCTAGGGAGTGGTTATAAAGATTCTGATGGATTTGACAGTACATGCAGGACTGTGGTTGATGAGAGTAGGTGCGGCTGACAGCTGACATTTCGTGCTACAGTCTACTTTTCCTGGTACTGTTGTCAGTGTGCAGTCAAAAGGTAAAAATCTCTGAAACACGCAACTGGTTCTTTCTGGGCGGGGGTAATCCCCTTTCATCTGAAGAATAGACTAAGTGTTTTGTGCGCGTAACCTTGCGCGTATAGCCTTCTGCGTGTAGGCCATTTCTTTGAACGTTGTGGGTCCGGCGGCTCCAGTTGGTCTTCGCGCAAGCGTCCTTGTAACGAATCCTGCGCGTATCACTGTGCAGGCGTCCTTATAAGGAATCCTGCGGGTCCATCTGGCTCTGCTGGAACCAGCGTTCTCAGAGTTTATTAACAGGGTGAACTTTTGGATTTAAGCGAAAAGGTGGTTGGTTTATGTGCAGACGTTCATGCGTAAAAGGTTTAGTTTTAAGGTGTCCCGCGGGGATTCTTCCCGCAGGTGTCACACATAACTCCTTTTTATTTGATGCGGGTAGGTGCGTAACCTTCTCGTAGTCAGGGACGTTGAGTTTCATTTGTAGATTCTCCATGAGGTCTTGGTATTTCAACATAGTGATCAGTTATGTTGAAGTCAATTCCATCTTGGAGCTTCAAACAAACTAGCTCTCAATGTTCCCGCCATGCGGGGAGGTTAGTTCCCTTTTTCCTCGCGCGCATAAATGATTTGATTATTGAAGAGGTATGCACCCGCCTTAGCATCAAGCGGGGCGGCTAACCCATTAGACAAACGACATTAAATTAAGTTATGAAAACACAAAACCTGTGCGAGTGGCGCACATAACATATGCCCGCGCTGATCCTAACATGGCGCGCATCGCATCCGCGCATGGCGCATATAACATATGCTCGCGCTGATCCTAACATGGCGCGCATCGCATCCGCGCATGGCGCATATAACATATGCCCGCGCTGATCCTAACATGGCGCGCATCGCATCCGCGCATGGCGCATATAACATATGCCCGCGCTGATAATGGCGCGCATAACATTCACAATCTCCTAATAATTAGGTTGGTTACTTGGTTTATGGGAAATTACCGGGTGTCACATTCTCCCCCTGTTAGGAGAATTTCGTCCCGAAATTTAGGAGGTGTCGCTGGTAGGAACTATTCTTTGGAAGAGGTATGGGTACTTTTTGCGCATTTGGTCTTCTCTTTCCCAAGTGAATTCAGGTCCACGCTTTGAGTTCCATTGAACCTTTACTAACTTGATTCGGCTTCTTCGCAACTTTTGTTCTTTCCAATCGGTTACTGCTATAGGCTCTTCCACGAAGTGTAGCTGTTTGTCGATATGAACCTCGTCCAATGGTAAAATTAACGTTTCATCAGATAAGCACTTCTTGAGGTTGGATACATGAAACGTGTCGTGAACTCCACTAAGTTCGGCGGGTAAATGGAGTTTATAAGCAACTGGACCGATCCTTTCCAGGATCTCAAATGGTCCGATGTATCGCGGATTTAACTTTCCTCGCTTGCCGAAACGGGGGACTCCCTTCCATGGAGAGACTTTCAAAAGTACTCTATCCCCTACTTGAAATTCCAACGGTTTTCTTCTCACATCTGCATAGCTTTTCTGTCTGTCGCGCGCTGCCTTAAGGCGATCCCGTATCTGGAAAATTTTGTCCGTCGTTTCTTGGATCAATTCTGGACCAGTCATTTGCTTGTCACCCACTTCAGCCCAACACAGTGGGGACCTACACTTGCGCCCAAACAAGGCTTCAAATGGCGCAGCCTTGAGGCTTGTGTGATAACTGTTATTGTATGAAAATTCAACCAATGGGAGATGAGTATCCCAGCTACCCCCGAAATCAATTGCGCACGCGCGCAACATATCTTCTAATGTTTGAATGGTTTGCTCGCTTTGTCCATCCGTTTGGGGATGATAAGCCGTACTCATGTCAAGACGAGTACCTAAAGCCCCTTGTAACGATCTCCAAAATCTTGAGGTGAAACGACTATCTCTATCAGAAATGATGGATACCGGAACTCCGTGTTTTGAAACTACTTCTCGAATATACAATCGGGCTAACTTTTCCATCTTATCGGTTTCCTTGATCGGCAGGAAGTGTGCTGACTTAGTTAGCCGGTCTACAATAACCCAAATCGTGTTGTAACCCCCAGGTGTCCTTGGCAGTTTGGTAATGAAGTCCATGGAGATTTGTTCCCACTTCCACATGGGAATTTCTGGCTGTTGAAGCAACCCCGACGGTTTCTGGTATTCAGCCTTCACCTTCGAACACGTCAGGCACTTACTGACATACGTCGCGATGTCGCCCTTAAGATTGGGCCACCAATACAGCGCTTTAACATCGTGGTACATCTTGTCTGTGCCAGGATGTACGGAATACCGCGTTTTGTGAGCTTCGCTTAACACTTGCTCGCGCAATCCTCCTTTGAGAGGGACCCATATGCGGTTAGCAAAATATCGAGAATCGTTCTCTTTGAGCTCCAAATTCTTAATCATACCCCCAAGGGATTCGTTCTTGACAAACTCTGATTTCAAGGCTTCTTGTTGAGCTTCTCGGATGCGGGTAGTGAGGTCTGCGCGAATGGTCAATCTTAGAGCCTTAACTCGTAGCGTCTTTGCTCGCTCTTTCCTATTTAAAGCGTCTGCTACCACATTCGCCTTTCCAGGATGATACTTTATTTCACAATCATAATCATTCAATAATTCAACCCATCTTCGTTGCCTCATGTTTAAATCCTTTTGATCAAATATATGTTGAAGGCTCTTGTGATCCGTAAAAATCAAACACTTTGTACCATAAAGATAATGGCGCTAAATCTTTAGCGCGAAAACAACTGCTCCAAGTTCCAGATCATGCGTTGTATAATTCCTTTCATTGGCCTTGAGTTGACGAGAGGCATACGCTATGACTTTGTTTCTCTGCATAAGGACACATCCGAGTCCTTGATGTGAAGCGTCGCAGTAGACGACGATGTCGTCCGTCCCCTCGGGTAGCGACAAAATTGGCGCACTACATAACCTTTGCTTTAACATCTGAAACGCTGCTTCCTGGTTTTCGCCCCAATCAAACTTCTTATCTTTCTGTGTTAGCGCAGTCAGAGGTAAAGCTATCTTGGAGAAGTTCTCAATGAAACGTCGATAGTAGCCAGCTAGTCCTAGGAATTGCCTCACCTAAGTTGGTGTTTTTGGCGCTTCCCAATTCTCGATGGCTTTGACCTTGGAAGGATCGACGTGTATTCCTTTCTCGTTTACAACGTGACCGAGAAAGTGAACCTCTCTAAGCCAAAACTCACATTTAGAAAACTTTGCATACAACTTTTCTTTCTTCAGCATTTCCAAAATTAATCTCAGATGTTGTTCATGTTCAGCTCTGGTTCGGGAGTAAACCAGAATATCATCTATAAACACAATCACAAACTTATCCAAGTATGGCTTGCACACACGGTTCATCAGATCCATGAATACAGCCGGCGCATTAGTTAGCCCGAAAGGCATCACTAAGAACTCATAATGGCCGTATCTAGTTCGGAAGGCTGTCTTCGGCACGTCTTCCTCATGGACCCTAAGTTGGTGGTAACCTGACCGTAGATCTATCTTCGAGTAATAACTGGATCCCTGCAACTGATCAAATAAGTCGTCAATCCTCGGTAAGGGGTACCGATTCTTGACTGTCAGCTTGTTCAGTTCCCTGTAGTCAATACACATTCTAAATGAACCATCCTTCTTCTTTACAAAAAGTACTGGAGCTCCCCAGGGTGAAAAGCTTGGGCGTATGAAACCCTGATCCAATAGTTCCTGCAACTGATTGGATAGCTCTTGCATCTCGGATGGAGCTAGTCGATAGGGTGCTCGAGCTACTGGTGCAGCTCCTGGAACCAAGTCGATTCGAAACTCGACTTGTCGTGGTGGCGGTAATCCGGGCAGATCTTCAGGGAAAACTTTCGGGAATTCGCGCACCACTGGTAAGTCTTCAATCTTTCGTTCATCTCCTTTCTTCTCTACTACGTGCGCCAGAAAGGCGTAGCATCCTTTCCTCAGGCACTTGCGCGCCTTTAGACACGAAATGAGTTTTGTCGCAACTCCACTTCTTTCCCCTTGAATTACCAAGGTTTCTCTGCTCATCAGTGGGATCCGAACCTGCTTCTCATGGCAAATAACTTCCGCGTGGTTCTCGACTAACCAATCCATGCCTACCACAATGTCAAAGCTTCCCAAGTCTATTGGCAATAAGTTAATATTGAATCCGTGACCTCCCATGACCAATACACATTGCTCAGTCCTCTCGTATCTGCCTTCCATTGGCTAGTTCTATAGTATAAGGCGTGTCTAGCCTACTGGTTGCTAAGCCTAGGGAGTTTTTAAACTCAGTGGATATGAAACTTAGGTCAGCGCCAGTATCAAATAAGACAGATGCAAAATGGTCGTTAAGTAGAAACGTACCGGTTACCACATTCGGTTCTTCTTTTGCTTCGCCCGCGCTGATCACAAAGGCTCTCCCGCGAGCTTGGTTTCTCTTTTGCGGGCAATCCCGACTGAAATGTCCTGGCTTCCCGCATGCGTAGCAGTTGTCGTTTGCTCCAGCTTCCTTATGGCAGTTTATCGCCTTGTGCCCTGGTCTGCTACATTTGGCGCATA
The DNA here is from genome assembly GCF_021521415.1 of Bidens hawaiensis. Lineage (NCBI taxonomy): Eukaryota > Viridiplantae > Streptophyta > Magnoliopsida > Asterales > Asteraceae > Bidens > Bidens hawaiensis. The sequence continues at coordinate 57,228 of NW_027497515.1, read as the reverse complement.
CGATGCTTGCGCATTCACCCTCGTGGTGATACTTGCATCTGCTGCACCATGGGCGAGGCCCATTGTACCCTTTTCGTGATGGCTCCAGGGCTTGTATCGCGTAAGCCCTTACGCTCTCCTGTTTCTTGAATGGTGGTTGCTTGGAGTCGGACCCTCGGTGGTGAGAGTTCCATTTTCTCTTGGGGTCAGAGGTTCGCTGCTCGTTCCCGCGCGAGGTCAACATGCCCGCACGGACCGTATCTCTTGTAAGAGTGATGGCCCGCGCCACTGCCTCATCAAAGGTTGGAGGCGCTGCGGCATTGAGCGGAACTCTGATAACATGGGGTAACCCAAAGATATACCTCTCGATCTTTTTCTCCTCCGTGTTCGCCATATCCGGCACCATCTGGCAAAGTTCGTTGAATCGGTTGTTGTAGGCGTCGATATCAGTTCCTATCATGGTGTGGTTCCAAAATTCCTGCTGTAGACACTGAATTTCGGCGCGAGAGCAGAACTTTTTCATCATCATTTCCTTCAGCTCCTCCCAGGTCTTGTGGAGAGCAACTTCTCGTCCCAATGTTTTCACTTGAAGCTTCCACCAAGACGAGGCCGCTTCTTGAAACATGCAGGTCGCGTAAAGGACCTTTTGATTTTCACTACACCCGCTAATGGTGAGAACTGTCTCCATTTTGTCGATCCAGTTGTAGAGCCCAATGGCCCCTTCGGTGCCCTTGAATGGCCAAGGCTTACAGGCCATAAATGTCTTATAGGAGCAACCTTTGTCCAAAGCTCCTGATTCGGGTTATGGGGTTTCGGTCTCTTGACGACCCTGACTTGATTCGGCCTTGCTGGCCTCATGCGTTGCGATCGCCTGTGCGATTATTTCTGCGAGTTCCTCGGGTGTCATGGTAATTCCCTTGGCTCTGGTTGGAGGCATTCTCGTTTTTCTTAAAAGAGAACGAAAATATATCAACTTAGCGCATGTACCCTGAGCACATAATGTTCTTATCCTTAGTGTTCACTAGACATTGTGTGACCCGTGTTCCTAAGTGTGTGATTTTTCTTTCGAAAATATTTTCTTTGAAAAAAATATTTCATGCGATTCCCCTACGGTTATAGTCTAGGTTAAAACTTCTTTCCTAGTTCGCTATAACCAGAGCTCTGATACCAATCTGTCACACCCGGCCCTAAATGGCGGAAACAGCCGGGTGCGCGCGAGTGGGAATTGATAATCAAGCACGGGTCATTGCAAACATTCAAATAAATTTTCCATTGCGCATGAAATGTCTAGTACAAAATACATTACATTGTTTAGAGTTACATATAAAAACATCCACATATGAAAAAAACGTTGAAGATTTCCGCGCCATATCCCCTTACACGGCGGGAACAACCACGCGTGTGGAAGGGATAGAACTAAAATCTTCCAAAAACCATTTTTATAGATGTTCTGCGTGAAGTGCTCTATGTGTGACTCCTTGCGCTACTAATTATCACCTGAAAGACACGTAAAAACATTTGAATCAGTATAAACTGAGTGAGTTCACAAGTTTTGGTGACTTGATAAATCGTATTGCATCATATCCTTGATAAAACCATATTGAAACATATTTCTGATAACACCATTAAAACATATGCTTGATAAAGCCGTCCCGCGGGTTACGCGCGGACATTTCTGAAAACCGTGCCCGTCCATGCAAAGTGGCGCTGCCACTACGAGCGAAAATAATACCGTCCCGCGGGTTACGCGCGGACGTTGTGCTCGGAAAACTAGGCGCTCGTCCATGCAAAGAGGTGCGACCCCCGAGCGGGCTTTACAACCAGTAGTACTACCCCATGACCATACTAGGCACTCGTCTATGCAAAGAGGTGCGACCCCTACGAGCGGGTTGATCAAACACAGTAGTCCCTACCCTTAGAGTTCCATTGACGAAGTGATCACTTTCTTGTTCTTGCGCACTCACATTGAAAACCAAGATAAACACCATGAACAGATAATCGTTTGCATTGCTTGTAAATATACCATGATAAAACATAATTTAAACACGTGTCCCTCGCCCCGAAAACAGTTTAAAAACAGTGAAAATAGGGGCTGTGAGACTCACCTGTGATTCTTGTTAAGTGATGGTTTAGAGAGAGATTAAACGAGATTTGGGTTTCCTGATGTTAGCCTCGAAATTGGAAGTCTAGTGATGGAAACGGAACTGGAAACGGATGCTCGGGAGATGGTTAGTGCAGAATTACAGGTTTAAGAGAGGAGTTTGAAGTGTGTTTGTGTGATATTTTTATTCAAGAATTGATACTTATTTATAGGCAAATTCAAGGGAACACAATCCCTTGATTTAGGGGATTGAAATCTTATCATATTGGGTGTAATGATGACAAGGTATTGGGGTTTATTATTATTTATTTTAGGGATGGGGGTGATGGTCCTAGGGAGTGGTTATAAAGATTCTGATGGATTTGACAGTACATGCAGGACTGTGGTTGATGAGAGTAGGTGCGGCTGACAGCTGACATTTCGTGCTACAGTCTACTTTTCCTGGTACTGTTGTCAGTGTGCAGTCAAAAGGTAAAAATCTCTGAAACACGCAACTGGTTCTTTCTGGGCGGGGGTAATCCCCTTTCATCTGAAGAATAGACTAAGTGTTTTGTGCGCGTAACCTTGCGCGTATAGCCTTCTGCGTGTAGGCCATTTCTTTGAACGTTGTGGGTCCGGCGGCTCCAGTTGGTCTTCGCGCAAGCGTCCTTGTAACGAATCCTGCGCGTATCACTGCGCAGGCGTCCTTATAAGGAATCCTGCGGGTCCATCTGGCTCTGCTGGAACCAGCGTTCTCAGAGTTTATTAACAGGGTGAACTTTTGGATTTAAGAGAAAAGGTGGTTGGTTTATGTGCAGACGTTCATGCGTAAAGGGTTTAGTTTTAAGGTGTCCCGCAGGGATTCTTCCCGCAGGTGTCGCACATAACTCCTTTTTATTTGATGCGGGTAGGTGCGTAACCTTCTCGTAGTCAGGGACGTTGAGTTTCATTTGTAGATTCTCCATAAGGTCTTGGTATTTCAACATAGTGATCAGTTATGTTGAAGTCAATTCCATCTTGGAGCTTCAAACAAACTAGCTCTCAATGTTCCCGCCATGCGGGGAGGTTAGTTCCCTTTTTCCGCGCGCGCATAAATGATTTGATTATTGAAGAGGTATGCACCCGCCTTAGCATCAAGCGGGGCGGCTAACCCATTAGACAAACGACATGAAATTAAGTTATGAAAACACAAAACCTGTGCGTGTGGCGCACATAACATATGCCCGCGCTGATCCTAACATGGCGCGCATCGCATCCGCGCATGGCGCATATAACATATGCCCGCGCTGATCCTAACATGGCGCGCATCGCATCCGCGCATGGCGCATATAACATATGCCCGCGCTAATCCTAACATGGCGCGCATCGCATCCGCGCATGGCGCATATAACATATGCCCGCGCTGATAATGGCGCGCATAACATTCACAATCTCCTAATAATTAGGTTGGTTACTTGGTTTATGGGAAATTACCGGGTGTCACAAAGTTAGCTAACAAGTTCGCTGATATAGGCGAACTTGTTAGACAAGCGAAGTTAGGGACAACTTCGCCTGAACATGCCAGGCGAAGTTGTCGTGTTATATATTTATTAGGTTACGGCTTAATCAATACCAAAAAGAAGTTTTATTATTCGATTTTACGAGTCAGAGAGTCCTGTAATCAGTGATTGATATCACGTGTTTAAGGTTGCAATATAACGAGTATTTGTTTATTGTAACGTGTGTTCGATTGTGTTTAATCGTATCGTCTTCTACGCTCGTAACGTCTTACGTAGGGATTCCGCACCTACGTAGAACGAGATATCTCGTGTAGATCCGGCTGGGAACCTACAATTGGTATAGGAGATTTTGCTCGATTGTGTGGTTCGGGATTATCACGCGGGTGTAGAAATCGTTCCGTTCGACTATTCGCGGGACGAGTTTTCTGAGTTTTTGTGTTATACTCATCTCCTACAATCATAAACAACCCATAACACCTTCACAAACCTCGTAAAATCCAGAAATCTAACCTGCATATTCATCGTGTTCATCAGGCGAAGTTGCCGTCACTGTTCGTAGGGTTTCAGCGAAGATATAAGGTTAAGCGAAGTTATCCACAACTTCGCCTACCTTCTCAAGTTCGCCTATATCAGCGAAGTTACCCACAACTTCGCCTACTTCACAAGTTCGCTTACCTTAAGCGAAGTTATCTACAACTTCGCCAAATCAGGCGAATTTAAAAAGAAAGCGAAGTTCAGAATCAGCGAAGTTGAGACTTAGACGAAGTTATCCACAACTTCGCCTACAGTACTGTTAAAAATAAAATTTTTATTTTTCGGGTTTCTGTGTGTTTCGTGAAAGATGTCTTCAATCAACATTACGGAACTAGTTAAGATGGAAGTGGAAGCGGGTTCGGCTACAAAGGCACCGAAGATGCTTAAGAAAACCGATTATGTAGCGTGGAAAGATCGTTTTGAACAATATGTCAAGTACCAAGATGCTAAGATGTGGGTATGCATACAAGATGGTTACATTCCACCTCTTGCTGAGTATGAGGGTCGTGATCAGGTAAAGAAATACAAAGAGATGGAAGAAGAAGAGAAGAAAATGTATGAGGCTGAAAGCAAAGCTCATGTTGCGATTACTATGTGACAACTGCCCAATCCGACCCGACCCAGGTACCCGTTTTCGAATCCGATTCTTTTTATAATTTAAAATTTGATTATTAATCTTTGTAAATTTAACGTTTAATAAATTATATATATTTATATTACTTACTAATAATAATAATTCCTTTCAGCCGTCCCGCCCTTTTCTCTCTTGTCGCCGTCCCGCCTCTTTTTCTCTCTTGTCGCCATCCCGCCTCCCCTTTTCTCTTAACTCTTTGCTTGTCCTTTGGTTCTTCCCACCTAAGGATCTCTGCGCAGCTCCACGCGCCAGACTCCTTACAAGGAAGCCTGCGCGAAGACCAGCTGTTCCTGCGATACACGAGGCGAACTGTTCCCGCAGCGCGCTAAGAATGGTAGTTCTTCCCGCGGCGCGCTAAGGATTTGTAGTTCTTCCCGCGACGCGCTAAGAATGGTAGTTCTTCCCGTGGCGCGCTAAGGATTTGTAGTTCTTCCCGCGACGTGCTAAGAATTGTAGTTCTTCCCGCGGCGCGCTAAGGATTTGTAGTTCTTCCCGCGGCGCGCTAAGAATTGTAGTTCTTCCCGCGACGCGCTAAGGATTGTTCTCTGTCTGCCTCCGCCCTCGCGCGCGCTCGAATCTTCTCGCGCTAGACCTTAAGTCTTTTCTTCTGTTTCATGTCAGCCTGTATGCTTTTGAGATATCTTATCTTTTGTTTGAGCACTGTAGGTCAGTTCCGACATCTGTCCGAAAAGCCACTTTCGGCGCAGCATGCGCACCAATCCTATTGGTTGACAGAAAAAGTGACTGACATAATCTTTTGAAATCTTCTTTTGCATGCCTTGAACAGTGCTTTTCTGACATCTCCCAGCTTTTCCCCATCCCCTGCAGCTGCCGGCGTATCTGTTGATATCTTTTGCTTTTGTCTTCTTATGCTTTTTAATATCTTTTGCTTGATTTGATAAGATCTTTTCCTCCTTTTAAGGGATTGTGTTCCCTAGGGTTTTCCTATAAATAAAACTATTTTCTTATTTATTTACACTACACACACTACACTTAAACTCTCCCCAAATCTCTTTCCCTTTTGCTCTCTGCCGGAGATCTTCAGCGACGCCGCCACTCCTCTCTTTGCCTCCGTCTTCTCTTCTGTTCTGCCCAGAATCTCGGTAAATAATTAATATATATATTGTTTTAATTTGTTTAACTAACAAAAATCGATACTTACTGCATATATTCAAGACATTAAAACCAATCGTTAAACCAATAACCTCTTATTTATAGGTTAACTTGTGCTTGTTTAAAAGTTGGTTCTTGCATTATCTTTCAACACACCTTTTTCAGGTGAGTAATCTCGTACTTAATCCCCTTTTATTTTTAATGTTTTGGGATGTTCATGTGTTCGTACAACTTGAGTCTTAAACTTGTTTATGAAATTTATGTGCGCAAAACCCCATGTGTTATGGACGTTTACTTGGCTGTTTATTTGTATGTGTGACTCATTAACCGCTTTGACGGCCTATTCCGAAGTTTTCATGGATCCATTAGATGAACACGGGAGACCTATCGTTTACGGTTTTCTTGTTTTGTTACATATGCACGTATGATTTCTTGTTTTTGTGCTCAATTGGGAGCACGGATTGAACTATGAGCTATGATCTAAGGCTTGATCACAATCTGATTACACCCTATGTTAAACTCCAGTTAAGCACATGTTGCGCGCAATGTTTGTTATTATCTATTTATATCTATTAAACTTGATTTCTCACCGACACGCAAGTGTTGACTTTTTATTTTAACACATGTTCAGGTTTGCTGTAGCTGCTTTTGGGAATCTCAAGGACACGTAGGATGTTTTCTTTTTCTTTGGACCTAGATTAAAATGTAACAAGACGAATTATGTTATTTGAATATTTTGAGTTAAGATATGATTTATGTTACTTTACGATTTGTGTTCTGCGCGTGCGCAATGAAAATGTATTTAATAAATATAGACACCCAAATAGTGTCACGAGTAATGAAACAATACGTGGCGCCCCGATGTATAATCCGCCATCGGTCGGGGTGTTACATACTATGGCTCTTCCACAAGAGATTCTACACACCTTCAGAAAGTATAAGACTGCTTGAGAGCTTTGGGAAGCTCTTGAAAACCGTTTTGAGGGTAATGTGGGAATTCGTGCTTCAAAGATTAAACTACTTAAAACCCAATTCTCGATCTTCAAGTACTTGAAGAATGAATCACTTGATGATATCATCACTAGATATTATCATCTGATGACCGAACTCAACAATTATTCAATTGCTTAAAAAGAAGATGAAATTGTTGAAAAGCTTCTTGATGCTCTCCCACCGAAATGGGAGATGTACACTGTGTTGATGAGAGAAGACAAAGACTTTGCTGACTATGACCTGGAAACAGCAGTTAACAAGCTACGAACGTTTGAACTAAACATGGTTCGAAAAGAGACACCTACTGATCAGGTTCAAGATCCAGGAATGTATGGTGCAAAGGTTAATACAAGTTCAAGTTCAAAGTCTGATTCGTCTGCTTACTACTCAAAGGGAGAGTCGGGCGCTAACTCAACACATGAAGGTCATGTATCTCTCAACATGAATGGTGATGTATGCTTTGTAGCTGGAGGATCAAATGCTTCTAACTCTCAAGCAACCAAGAGTAGTTTTACCCCAAGTGTTTCTAACAACAACTACTCAAGGATGCCCATGAGTGTTAAATCTGCTGAACAGCAGTTTGCTCTCTATGCATCCTTTATTGCTTCGTATGAAAATTACATTCAGGGTAAGATTGTTGATCCAGCAATATTGGAGAAAGACTATGATCAGATCGATGCTGATGATCTGGAAGAGATGGATCTGCAGTGGCAGATGGCGATGATTGTGAGAAGGGTTAGGAGGTTTATGAAGAAGATAGGAAGGAAGTTTGTTGGTGAGAGACCGGATTTTGACAAGTCAAAGGTGCGCTGTTACAACTGTCAACAGAATGGCCACTTTGCGAAGGAGTGCACGAATGAGAGAGTTGAACGTAGTCAGAACAGGTCGACACACCAGAATGGGGGTGGTAATGATAATAGGGCCATGATTTCCAGACAGAATGGGGAATATAACTGGAATCTGCATGTTGAAGAAGTGTTCGAACAGGCCAATGTGGCGAACATCGAAACTGCAGATACTGAGGAAGTGACTGGCGAAAGTGAAGCTTACATGGCAGAGGCTCAAAATGAAGCTTGTATGGCAGATGTGAAAGATCAGCTCACCGAGGTAAGTACTAAACTCCCTTGCACTAAGTGTGAAAATCTGTCTAAACAATTGACAACTATAACTGATCAGTATGTTAGTTTGGATGCTCAATTTAAAACCTTAAAAGAAGAACATCATTTCACTAAAGCTAGAGAAAATAGTTATAAAGTAAAAATAAAAGCTAGTGAAAAAGATATTAGAAGTCTTAAAGCAAATCTAGCTGAAAAAATTAAAGTAATTGATCTGAGCTATGAAGTGTTAGAAGAAAAAAACCAAACTAATAGCTGAAAGGGATAAACAGATAGCTGATCACCAGGTGAAAGTGGTGGAACTTAACAGGAAACTTGAGAAAATTAGAAATTCCACCGCTATACTTGATCACCTCGTTAGTGATCAAGGTTCCCCAGTTAAAAGGGGAGGAATTGGTTATCATGAAGTTCCACCACCTTACAATCATAATTACACTTAAGATCCTAGTAATCAAAAATCTGTTGATGTTGATTATAGTCAGACAGTTCCGGTTAAGGTTACTATTAAAGAACCAGAAGTTAGTAAAGGCGAAACAAGTAAGCCTGTTTCAAATGTTAAGATTTCTGCTCCAAGTCCTGTCTCATCAAAGTCGGACAAGTCATCTGAGTCGTGTGAGACAAAAGAAAAGGCAGTGTTACCAAAAAGTGGAGAGAAACATAAAACAACTGAAAAGAAATCTCCACTAAACCCGTATGTCCCACCATATGTGAGACAAACGGGCAGTAATACAGCCTCAACATCTAAAACAACTACTGAAAAGAAAGTTGAACGCAGGAGTTGTTTCAGATGTAATCAATTAGGACACCTAATTGCTGATTGCCCTCTGAAGCAGAGATTCAGAGGTGTGAGGCCTTCAAAAACTGAAAACAGATCTAACAGTAACTATAATAGTGGTAAAACTGAAAACTCATCAAAGTTCAGAAATTGGACTAATTCAGGTTTTCAAAGAAAAAGATCTCAGTTTTTCACTGCTAACAACCAAACCATAAGTAATAATTCACTTAATTCTAGAAGGTTTGGATGGCCTCATAGTCAATCTCCAAGAAGGTATCCTTTCAGGACTTACAGAAACTATTCTGCTACTAACTTTGGACAGCCAAGGTACGGGATGTATCGACCCAAGACCAATAGGTCTTGGGTCCCCAGATTTTAATCATCTGCTTTAATCGTGCAGGAACAGTTGAACAGGGCTGCAAACAATCAATGGGTTGTGGATAGCGGCTGTTCCCGGCACATGACGGGTAACAAGAATTTGTTACACGATTGGAAACCTGTTCAGGGAGGAAGAGTGAGTTTCGCTGGAGAGAGCGGTGGTAGGATTACAGGAATTGGGACGGTGACTAACGGAAAGATGACGTTAGAGAAAGTAAATTTTGTTGAAGAACTGAAGCACAATCTGCTGAGTGTTTCGTAGATTTGTGACAAAGACTACACCGTGCATTTCACCAAGAATGAAGCGATCGTGCTATATCCTGGTTTCAAGATACCAGAGGATTGGATTGTTATGAAGGCTCCAAGAGAAAAGAATACGTATATAATGGACATGAGGTCGACTGAGATGACCACAGAAGAATCGTGTCTTCTATCGAAAGCAACTGAATCGGAGTCCGAATTATGGCATAGGAGAATGAGGCATATTCATCTTCGAAAAATGAACTACCTTGTCAAGAATGGGCTTGTGTTGGGTGTTCCCTTGAAGAATTTCAACTTTGAAGACCAATTCTTATCGTGCAAAAAGAGAAAGCAACACAAGAAATCCCATCGCACCAAGAAGGTTAACTCAATTGTCAGTACCCTAGACTTACTTCACATGGATCTCTTTGGTCCCGTGAATACAAAAAGCCTAGGAGGAACATCGTACTGCTTGGTGATCACTGATGATTTCTCTCGATACTCTTGGGTATATTTCCTGAAGTCAAAGGATGAAACGGTTCAGATGGTGATAAATTTGATTACCAAAGTTGAGAACATTATGGGAAAAAGAGTTAAATTCATCAGGAGTGACAATGGGACTGAGTTCAAGAACTATCATATGGAGCTATTCTGCTTACAGAAAGGAATCGAACATCAGTTCAGCGCTCCGTATACTCCGCAAAAAAATGGAGTGACTGAGAGGAAGAACAGAACGTTAATTGAAGGAGCCAGAACCATGCTGGCTGATTCGAAACTTCCTGTGGTGTTCTGGGCTGAAGCTGTTGCAACAGCCTGTTATATCCTTAATCGAGTGTTAACCGTTAAAAGATTAAATAAAACATGTTATGAACTTATGCATGGGAGAAAGCCCAACTTGAGTGGTCTTGAACCATTCGGGTCCCCGTGTTCGATATTAAAGACAAATTCTAAATTTGGTGAAGTAACCGACGAAGGAATCTTAGTCGGATACGTTGTTGGGACTCCCAACAGACGAGTCTTTAATACATCGACCAGCAAGGTTGAGGTGGTCTGTAACACTGATATCACAAGTTACAAATCACCAAAACCAAGCACGGGACCCGCTGGGGTTTTCGACTATGATAGACTTTTCAAATCTTTTAATATACCTTATTTGGATTGTGCAGAAGTAGATGAGAGAATTGCTTCGAAGATGATTTTTGATGAGGAAGACAATTATGTGCAAAGACCGAAGTATGATGAATGTCAGCCTTCCTCATCAAAAGCTATCGATACCTCTGCTGCCTCTACTGAAGAAGAATTTTTCAATCCGTTTCACTCTCAACAACAATCACCCACTGATGAGCTACCTTCGAACCTGGAAGACAATCTAGATGTCAGTGCGGTTCCGACTACGAGAGTTCACAAAAATCACCCATTGGTGAATGTGATAGGTGATCTGTCCGACAGTGTACAAACAAGACAAAGCTTGAATGAGCAAACATGTGTTTATACAAGCATTAAAGATTCAGGCATAATCAACGAATGCTTGTACACCTGCTTCATCAGCCAGATTGAACCAAAGAACTATCAAATGGCTCTCAAGGACAACTCGTGGGTCGAAGCCATGCAAGAAGAATTAGCCCAGTTTAAAAAGATGGAGGTATGGAATTTGGTTGCAAAACCAAAGAATGTGCATGCGATTGGCACAAAATGGGTCTTCAAATGCAAGAGAGATGAGAAAGGGATTATTATCAGGAACAAGGCGAGGCTAGTTGTAAAAGGCTTTAATCAGCAAGAGGGGATCGATTATAATGAGGTGTTTGCTCCTGTCGCGAGATTGGAAGCCATTCGTTTGTTTTTGGCATTTGCTGCACATAAGGAGATGAAGGTATTTCAGTTGGATGTGAAGAGTGTGTTCCTAAACGGTAAAGTCGATGAGGTTGTGTATGTTGAGCAACCTCCGGGTTTTCCTGACCCAGACTTTCCTGATCACGTATACAAGCTAACTAAAGCACTGTATGGGCTACATCAGGCCCCTCATGCCTGGTATTCCACACTATCCGACTACTTGCTTGAGAATGGTTTTGAAAGAGGAAAGATTGATAGCACTTTGTTCTTTAAGAGAAAAGGGAGCGACTTTCTACTGGTGCAAGTCTACGTGGACGACATCATCTTTGCTGCATCAAAAGTCGCAATGTGTCAGGAGTTTGAGGCCGTCATGAAGAAGAGATTTGAAATGAGTGCTATGGGTGAACTAACATTCTTTTTAGGACTGCAGGTTGATCAGAAGAAAGATAGGATGTTCATTCATCAGACCAAGTATGTCCATGATGTTCTCAAACGCTTCAAGATGGAGGACAACACTCCATACGATACTCCAGTCTGCGTCAACCACAAATTGGGTGCTGATTCAGACAACGATGCAGACGTGGACCCAACTCAATATCGGGCAATAATAGGTTCTTTAATGTACTTAACTGCTTCTAAGCCTGATATAATGTTTGCTGTTTGTCTTTGTGCTCGCTTTCAGGCAAACCCAAAGGAATCTCACTTGATGGGTGCGAAGAGGATTCTACGGTATCTCAAAGGCAAGCCTAAGCTGGGGTTGTGGTACACGAGAGGAGGAGACTTGGAGTTGGTCGCCTACACAGATTCTGATTATGGAGGGTGCAATCAGAGTCGGAAGTCAACAACAGGTGGTTGTCAGTTTCTCGGAGGCAGATTAGTGTCATGGCAATGCAAGAAGCAGACCTCAGTCGCCATTTTAACCTGTGAAGCAGAATACATGGCAGCATCCAACTGCTTCTCCCAGGTTCTTTGGATTCAACAACAGTTGCGCGATTATGGTCTGAATTTCACTCATACTCCTATTTGCATTGATAATACTGCTGCTATCTCAGTAACTAACAATCCCGTAAAACACAGTAAAACTAAACATATTGACATCCGTCATCATTTTATACGGGATTGTGCTGAGAAGAAACTGATTGTGCTTGAAAATGTTAATACGCTAGATAATTTCGCTGACATGTTTACTAAAAGCGTTTGACAAAACTAGATTTCAAAACCTTGTTGAACTGAATGGGATGATCAATCCCAAGTAACCGTGTTTTTATCTTTATTAAAAAAAAAAAAAAAAAGAGGTCACTATTGCTTAGAATTATGTCGGTTGCCTCAGTTTGAAGGACATATCTTCGGATATGTTTGGTCCTCATTTCTACTTGTTGAATATAAGGATAGCCATTAACCAGATGACTGAAAGTGATCGGGGCGGTTTATGATGTGTTTTTATTCTTTCGCTGAAAATTAGTCGATCATACTTAGTTAGAAGGACACATACTTGTATGTGGTCGGTCCAGCTGATCCATTGGATATTCGGGATAGCCGTTTACCAGAAAACTTCAATTTGATCGGGGCGATTGAAGTTAAAAATTTTTACGGGAGATGAAATTATTTTTCAAGTCTACTACTTCGTAAGAAGTTCCTTTACTATGTTTAACAGAAAATTGATCCAACCTTGGAAAGTGATAGATATACTGATTCTGTGTGCTTAACTAGTGAAGTTATTAGGCCTAAAAGACTTTAGAACAGTCATTGTATGTCATGGTAGCTTTTTATGGTGCGTAAAAGTAGAAGTGATACTAACTAAATCTACTCGATTTTACGTGGAAACTTCTTAACAATTGTGCATGTCTCCATATATATCTTTCCGAATGATAGGTAGAAAAGCGATTACCCAGTCATACACGAGCCCGTGAGTGTTCTGATTCCTGTGAAGATAACGTGTCAAGAAACTGCAGTGATCCAGATTCGGGACTTGCAGTAGTTTATCTGAAGTTTGTGTAAATACTTAAAAAAAAAATTAGTTATTGAGACATTATAGAGTTCATAATGATAAGACTTCTCAATCAAGATGCAAGATAGAGAACGGGATTAAGAGTCCAAAGATCGAAGAGTTCCTACTATTTAATCAGACACTACGGGTCGAGGTCAACTCGGGGATTAAGAGTCCAAAGATCGAAGAGTTCCTACTATTTAATCAGACTTCTCAAAAAATTAGGTTTGATTTCGATGCAACCTTATCAGACTCAGAACGAATAGCAGCACTTGAACGGGTCGTGGCAGAACAGTCAATGATTAATCTTATCCAGACCCAGGCTATTCAACGCCTAGTTGCAGAGAATCAGATGCAGTCGTCCCTGCTGGTAGAACATGGAAAAATCATAGATGCTCTGAAGGAGTTCTTGGCATCTCAGGGGGAGACGAGCTGTAAAGGCGATGAGTTGAGGACCAAGAGGAGAAATGATCGAGACGATGATCCCAATGCATCGAAAGGTGCAGGTGGTGAGTTGCCAAGAACTGTACAAGCTCTTGGGACTTCCACAACTCAGGGAGAGTCGACAACTGCAGCTGGTGGTGATGATGTGGTGGTAGTGGAGGTTGAGGAGATGGATGATGACTTTATGTGTGATGATGATGTATTACCGAGTGATGAGATAGAGAAGATTGGTGAACAGATTGTGATTGATGATGAGATAGAAGAGGGAGAGTTAGTAGAAGAGAATGTAGAGCATGAGATTCCAGAAGTCGATAACGCAGATATGAGTAAAGAAATGGGAAATGATGAGACTGAATGGGAAGAGCACCCTAGATGGAAAGAAGGATATGCTCAGTGGTTCGTCAAAACGAAGAAACCAGCGGTCCCTACTATGTTTAAGAAGACTTACAACATTAGAGGCTATGCTGAAGCGAGAAAAGGGATTATTTGCTGGATATACGATGAGCAGTTGAGGCTCTTCGTGACTAAGAGATATGATGGTATTCAATACTTCAAAAGAATGTTGAGATCGTTGAACACACTGCCAGAATGTGAAGTGAAAGACTTAGCCAGATTGGGATTGATAAATCGAAGTGATGATAATATGGCTTGAGTCATCGGGAAGATAGTATGGAAGGAGAGTATAAAGGAAAAGAAGTTCGAGCTACTGAAACCACAGAAGGGTAAACTTATCAAAGATAAAGATAGAGGGTTGAGAGCAGATGGCAAGCCTTGGATGATTATGAAGTATAAACCGATCCGGTGTTTGAAAGAAGTGCCGATGAAACAAATGCCAAGGATGTGCTCAAAGAGTTGAAGTGGTGGTATGTAGATTGTGAGACAGCTGAAGCAGTGATGGAAGATGAAGATGAACAAGAGCTGCTGAGAGTCTATGATCCGATGCATCTAGTGAACCTGTCTCGAGCTGATCTGCAGGTGCTGAATGAGAAGAAAATCTTTTATATTCCTGCTTGGAAAGACGAAGTGAGGAAATATCAAAGAGTTGTTTCGGTTTGTGTACGAGAATGAGTGAATGCTTAAAGATGAAGATTCAAGATTGTTGAAGATTACAAGACACGTGCTTGAAGATAAAGAGATGAAGCTACTGCCAAGGGGGAGTCTGTTGGTGCATGGTGTCAGTAGTTCAGTGTCTAGTGTCTGTAATCGAGTTTGTAATGTTTTGTATTTGATGTAAGCGAAGTTAGCTAACAAGTTCGCTGATATAGGCGAACTTGTTAGACAAGCGAAGTTAGGGACAACTTCGCCTGAACATGCCAGGCGAAGTTGTCGTGTTATATATTGATTAGGTTACGGCTTAATCAATAACAAAAAGAAGTTTTATTATTCGAGTTTACAAGTCAGAGAGTCCTGTAATCAGTGATTGATATCACGAGTTTAAGGTTGCAATATAACGAGTATTTGTTTATTGTAACGTGTGTTCGATTGTGTTTAATCGCATCGTCTTCTACGCTCGTAACGTCTTACATAGGGATTCCGCACCTACGTAGAACGAGATATCTTGTGTAGATCCGGCTGGGAACCTACAGCTGGCATCTGAAGATGGAAGAAAAGATGTTTTAAATATAATGATTTGTTTTATGGTATCAAAGAAGAGTTTGAATGTTTTGTAACGAATGCTTCAAGTAAACGTTTCCGCGAAAGTTTTAATTAACTCTGATTGCAAAAACTGTGTTTATGAGTAAATCCGATGCTAAAGTAGGGCTACCGAGAATGGGGCCTTACAAGCGAGTGCCGTCCCGATCAAGCTGTCGGTTATGCCTCCCAATCGTTTGAAGAAGAGGCGATGTATTGGTGGGAATCGATTGAGCAGAGGAAGAGTCGCGAGGAAATCAAGGCTATGAGGTGGGAGGATCTGAAAAAACTAGTTATTAAGAAATTTTGTGTTGACTCCCAGGTTGAGAGGGTGGAGATGAAGTTCTTGAACTTGAAGGCTGGTACGATGACACACCGGGAGTATACAACTGAATTCAACCGCATGTCTAGACTGGTACCTGACATGGTGAACAATGAAGCTAAGAGGGTCAAGTGTTACATCAGGGGACTTCCATAAAATGTTCGCACTTTGGTTAAGGCTAGTAAACCCGCAACGTTTGACTCAGCTGTGGAATTGGCCGAGATGGTATATGAGGACCTTGCCATCAGTGAAGAAGAGAAGGCTGAACCGAAGAGAAAGAACCCAACCTCAAAACAAAATGAAGCTAACGAAGAGGATCCACGCAAGAAGAAGGCAAGGCATGAGGGGTTCACTGTTTGTGAAAAATGTGGAAAGAAGCACCCGGGAGAGTGCAGAATGAGATTAGGTGTTTGCTACAGGTGTGGAAAAGCAGGACATTCCTCCTGGGAGTGCAAGGATCACCATAGGTTTCATAACTGTGGATGGCATGGACACCTAGCAAGGGACTGCAGGAAGCCTAGGGACGAGAGCAGAGCAAAGAAGAATGCTTGAGAACAGTTTCCTCCGTTTTCTTAGAGAAGACCATTCAAGAAGGCTAGCTACTGGCCATAAGTTTAATTTACGTTTAACTTATTAATGACTCAATGCGTGTAGTTTTGTATTAAGGTTTATACTGGTGTTTATTTATTATATGAACTGTCTTAGATGCATGATTACTTATGTTATGATAAAATGTCATTAAAATAATAGTGTTAGATAGTAATACAAAACAAAGCTCCTTGGAGAGACAAGATGAGAAGGTTTAGACTGGTGTTTATTTATTATATGAACTGTCTTAGATGCATGATTACTTATGTTATGATAAAATGTCATTAAAATAATAGTGTTAGATAGTAATACAAAACAAAGCTCCTTGGAGAGACGAGGTGAGACTTGGTACATCGAGAGCCTCATGAACAAGCTACCACGAATAGCAAAAACCCGTGAACACCACTCGGTGACTGCAAAGTCAGGAGAAAGAAGGATAATCCAGAAAGCAAAGACGATTCGGCAAGTGTGTGAATATTAGAAGTGTTACTTTACAAGGAATAGGCTAGGTTTCGGGGACGAAACCTCTTTAAGGAGGGAAGACTTGTAACATCCCGGATTTTCAAAGAATAATATTTAAACATATTATTTATTTATGGCTTAAAAGAAAATTTCTCGGCATGATAGAAAAATTATAATATTAAATAAAGAAAGTTACGTTTAGTGATTTCACGTTAATAATTAATAAAGAAAAGATCATGGACTTAGATTAATCAAGATGGGATTATGGATGAGATGGTCCTTGGGCCTTAGGGGATATAAATACCTCCATAAACCATCCTAAAACCCTAACTCTCATTCCATCCTTTCCATAATTCTCTACACACATTCAAACACACACACCTTCCTTACTATACATAAACGGCCAAGAGAAAGAAGAAGATTCGAGGTCAAACGAACGTTAAACATTAATAGATCTTCAATATAAAAGTGCCAAGGTTTAAGATTCATAAACAAGCTAGCCGAAACTAAACGGACCCATAAAGGTATGTTTTTGATCTTAAAGTTTATGTTTTAATAAACGTTTAGTCTTGAAACTTGAATCTAGAGTAGATCGGCTTTAAACGAAAATTAAAGTTGAAAACTTGATGTTAATAATGAAAGAAATTAACCCAACATGGAAACGACTCGTTAAAGAAAACCATAAATCTAGTTTTAAACGTCTAAGATTCGAGCCGGGGGACATTTAAGGAAGTGAATACGGGTATTATAGAACCCTTATAAGGTGTCGAGGTTATAGACGGGTCAAATACGAGCCAAAACGAGTTGATAGGATTGAAACGAGTAGGTTATAACCAAGCCCGTGACATGTATGATTTTCTGAAACCCATCTACCCAAACAAGACCAAGAACCAACAGTGGCTCCTCTTCATCCCTGTTCGCATACACATACTAACAAAAAATATATATATACATAGACACTCACATACATCCAGGATACTCGCATACAAATACTTAGTCTCACATAACTCGCATACACGGCCTGTTGATTACGACCTGAGTTCGATTACAATTGAGCCTCTCATAACCCGATTACAATAAATTCGATTACATCTGAATCATATTACAACATAACTCGATTACACTATTCTCGCTCACAATTGTTGAATTCGCATACACCAAACTCGATTACAATCTGGATTCACATATATACCTACTCGCTTTCAATCCTACCAGAACACAATGAACTTCGCTTACAATAGAACTCGATTACACTGAAATCGTTTACATGTATACATATATACTCGCTTACGATGACAAATCGATTACAATATGGCCGATTACAAGGCTTAATCGGCTGCGGGATGAGTCGCTTACAATACGGGATCGATTACATTGTAATCGATCGAATTAGAGATCGATTACAATAAAGCCGTCTTATTAATCAGTCATCATCATCATCGATTACTTGTTATCGATTCGGTGGATTCATTTGCTTGGAACGGCTGATAGAAAAAGAAGAAAGAAGAATGATCTGTTGGAAATTTAGGGAGAGGTTTGGGCCTTATAATATTATACCCACATGGCCCAAACGTTTAGCCAGGCCCAAACACTAGCCCAAGCCCAACTACAAACCCAAATACACCCCCTACACTCGATCACTTATAGTTCGGTTACTATGAACAACTACCCGATTACATTACGAAGTGATTGCATTACTTATAATCGATCTCGTTGAGCGCCCAAGAATAAGTGCTCGTTTAAGTGTACACCTAAAATTATACATGGAATTTCACAAGTAAGGGGTAACCAAAGTGTCCTATATACACACACATACGTTTAAATTTTAGCAAACTTATAAACGCATGACGGGAAATCGTTAAAGAAAAGACTGAAATAGAAATTAAAAATATTAAATAATTAAAAGACTAATACCATAAAAGTTAATAAATAAAATAATCTAAGTAAATGTAATCTAGACGAACCCTTAGATTTCACTAGACTTAGCCATTTTGGCTAAATATTATAGGACGAGTTTTAATACGTGTGATTTATAAACAGCTAGCAGAGCTCAACTAAAGAAAGGATTAACGATAAAAGGAGAAAGGAGCAGGATCCAGGTGAGTTTCTAGCCCCATTCCTTGTTATGTTTTCGGGGCTGTGTGCATACTCGAAGTGATAGTTAATACACTTACCTTAAATGGTAAGTGTATGCCGTGTATGATTTATATGTTATCTATATATGACTTGATTGAGAATGAAATACTTGTCAGTAAGTGAACGATCTTCGGATATTGCACGCATCGCCAAGGGAAGTGAGTAGCTCCTTACATGGATATTAAATAATAATTTATAGATAATGTTCCTTCTATGGATAGTATAGAGTTCCTTCTATGGATAGTGTAGTGTTCCTTCTATGGATAGTATCGAGTTCTTTCTGTGGACAGTGTAGTGTTCCTTCAATGGATAGTATAGTGTTCCTTCTACGGATAGTGTAACGTTCCTTCTATGGACAGTATAGTGTTCCTTCTATGGAAAGTATATAGAGTGTCCCTTTTATGGAGAATACATATAGTAATAGATATTATGTGACGTTCCTCTTATGGATATTTATACAAAGATAAAGTATTTATACGTGTCTTCAGATACGTTAAGAATATATGAGAATGAATTGTATGTTTCCTGATTAACTAGAACTCACTCAGCGTAGCTGACTTTTAGTATGCACGCAGGCAAGTAGATTGAGACGGCTAGCTTTAGGGGAAAGCGTGGCAAACGGATAAGAGACTGGCATCGGAGGACTCAATACGTGTTTTGTCATAATTACTTAGTTTTTGAAAGACAAGTTGTTTGTTTAAGACAAGTTTTGGATTGTTATGAAATGTTTTATGAAAGTTTTATATTCCGCGAATGTTTTTTAACTCTGATGATTAGAACTATGTTGATGAGTAAATCCGACGTTAAAGTGAGGCACCAGGAACGGGGCCTTACATTCTCTTTAAAGTTTTCATATTACGCCGCGTCACTATGAGGGAAACCTTTATTTTATATTAAAAATTTCATAAAGTGGCGCAAACTTTAGCACTAGTTAAGAAATTTTTTATTAATATTACTATGCTTTTTCAAAAGTTATTATTATAAAAGCATCGCATTCTTTTTTGATTTTCATAAACTTAAGCGAATTTTATAGAGAGTATTTTCCCCATCTCATTCGTCAACGCCAACAAATTCAGTTGAGAAATCATGGCACCACCTTCACCATTACCTTTATACCTCAAATCTACCATCGAGAAGACAAGTGTTGCAAATTTCGTCTTGTTTTATTTTATTTATTATCATTATTATGTTCTTTTCTTTTTTGTATATATATTTATATATGTTATTCTATTTGAATATAACCAAAGCAATTTTACATATCAAATCATTTCGAGGATTATTTATGAAGTTTATAACTGAGTCTGGCTATTTGTGATTGCTGAGCCATTTTCCTTGTCATTCATGGTTGCATTGCTGAACTTGTTTACTATTATCTCAATCTCGCGTTTTATGACCGATTTTCCATAAAAGTAACCATTTAGTGGAAGTTGGGATTTCAAATATGTTTAGGTACATGTTGAATTTATATTACTTTTACACGAATTGTTTTAATTATTTGTTTACTTCTCTTTTCGTCAAATGTTTCACTGAATTATTTTCTTGATGTCTCATCAATCTGAGACCAATGTTTTACTTTGATTTCGAAGCTTCAAATATATACTTGCTTAATCTTGTTGTTATTCAATAGTTAATGTTTTATGGGAAACTTTTATCCGTTAAGCGCAGTTTCAAATTGATGTTTTAAGTTATTTGACTCAAAGAAATCAAACTATTGTGATATTTCGATATTAGAGTTTCATTTATCTATTTTATGCCAATGCGTTTTTGATTTACGTGTTGATATTTTGTTAGCACAAAGCTACATTTAATTGCCATAGTATGCTCGACCCTGTTATTTACAATTAATTACTGTGATGATAATGACTTCGATGTTTTATTAATAACCTAAGTTTTCCTGATTTTCATGTTTTTATTTCAAGAATCAAAAGTTTTATTCATCGATTTTATTATTCTTGAACCTCAATGTTAACATCTATAGCGGTATTACTAACTTCGAAAGTTGCATTTATTTATTTATGTTATTTTGAACCCCAATAACTCATTTATCAAATCTGTGATTTTGATTATAAAGTTTTTGTACGTAAAAACGTTCTCTTTTATTGATGTGGACCATGCGAGAAACTAAGTAATTACGGGTGCACACGTAATTATCAAAGTCCTCGCATGAAAATTATAGTAAGGACAAGTGTGTGCAATAACTCGAAACTTGGAATGATTTTGGAAAAACGGGACAAATGCAATATGATAAGGGCATGGTGGATACGCCGCTGGTACATCCTATATATAAGTGTCCTTGTCATATTTCCCATTTGTGGCGTCTTTCGGTTCATTCAAAGATCAGCGTTATTTAGCTTTTTTATCTAAATATGTATATATAAAAATATTTAAACTTTTAACAACTAAATGTACTAGTTGTTTTTTTCTTTTAAAAATTTATTTTATTTCAATTTCGGGACGAAATTTCTAAAAGTTGTGAATCCTGTAACATTCGTTAATTTTTAAAACCGAAAACCCGACCCGCTTTAAATTTTCGGGTTTGTTTCTATTAAATGTATATATTTTTATAATATTATTTATTAATCTCATTTTCGTTAATGTATTTTATGTGATTATTTCTATGCAATTATACTTTTCACCACCCTTGTAATATTACATACTCACTTAAAACATTCATAATCAAGATCAAATATTTATGTACATGTCCCATGCAATTTACTAGAATTATTATTTAGCTACTACTACTACTTTTATTATTATTATTATCATAATCATCATCTTTTCATATTATGTTACTTAACTAATAAAAAACTAATGAATGTTTTAATTAAATCAAGTTTATTATAATAGGTAAACCTTTTGAATGCCCCATTGCACTATTTTTAATTTGTGTTTTAATTATATTAAATATAATTTAATTTCTATAATTCCATAAGACATAACAACTCTATATTTTCATTATAAAAGGAGGACAAATCCTCCATTATTTTCACACATCTGTAAGGCCCCGCTACCGGTGCCTCACATTGGATGTTGGATTTACTCATAAACGCAGTTCTAAATATCAGAGTTAATTAAAACATTCGCGGAATATAAAAACTTTCATAAAACATTTCATAATCAAATCATAACTTGTCTTAAAACAACATCTTGTCTTTCAGAATAAACAAAACATAAAACTTAAGCGTCTTGAGTCTCCGATGCCAGCCTCTTATTCAATGCCATGTGTCCCCCCAAACGAGCTGCCTCAATCTACTCACCTGCGTGCATACTAAAAGTCAGCTACGCTGAGTGAGTTCTAGTTAATCAGGTAACGTACATTACATACACATATCATCCATACGTACATATTCGAATATACATATCCATACTTAACCAGTTATCTTTCTATCATACATACATACATACTACCGCTTACCTCAGTACACCGAGAGTATGTTTATAGTCCACCATCTATACCTATACTCAAGGTCGTGAACACGTAAAAGGTCCGCAGTCCTTACCTATGCTTACCATTTATGGTACGTGCAAGGTCCGCAGTCCTTCCCTATACCATCCTACATTAACAACACGTACAATGTCCACAGTCCCTCCCTATGTTGTAACTTAATTCATAGCACGTACGAGGTCCACAGTCCTCCCCTATGCTACCACAATACAATTACAGCACGTGTAAGGTCCACAGTCCTTTCCCATGCTGACTCCTATCTGAAGTACGTATAAGGTCCACAGTCCTTAACTACGTTCTCATCTATCATCTATAACACATATAAGGCCCACAGTCCTTAACTACACCATCACATGCCAAGTCTAAGCCCAACGGAAGTTAGAGGGATTTGCCATCCTAACTTACTGCGTCAGACGTAGAACTCACAATCATACTCCTTGTCGGTACGTGCAATATCCGAAGATCGTTCATGCCCCGACAAGCATTCGTTCATAACGATCATACATCATCCATATATAGCATTCATATCTTTATTTGCAACCTGACAGTATGCGCAATATCCGAAGATCGTTCGCGTACCGACAAGCAATCATTCATAGCTATCACATATATCACATATGGCATACACTTATCACTTAGGATAAATGTATTAACAAACACATCGAGTATGCACACAGCCCCGAAAACATAACAAGGAATGGGGCTATAAACTCACCTGAATCATGTTGCGCTCGTCGATAGTAGTTAATCCTTTCTTTAGCTGACACGGCTAACTGTATAATAATTACACGTATCAATTAACTATCACTACTCATATCGTCTTTCTAGTCTTAGTTAGTATCCACAACGAACGGGGGTCCGGGGACAGCGTCCCTGGCAGCGGGGTCTAGGGGCGGCAGCCCCTAGCAGGGTCCAAGGGGCAGAGCCCCTGGCTGGGGTCAGCTTGGAAAAATTTTATTTACATTAACTGTCTTAATGTATTTTCCATTAGGATTTTAATTTATTTCCTAATTAGTTAGCTCATTCCTCTTAACGTATTAAGTCTGATTCGCTATCTGATTCGTTACCGAACTTAACTTAAGCGGGCTTAGCTACTGGCGAAGTTAACATCAGCAAACTTAGCTAGTAGTGAACTTAGATACGGCGAAGTTATACAGCAGCGTACTTATATAACCAGCGAACTTATATACGAGCGAAGTTATTCTTAGCGAAGTTAAGCACTCAGCGAACTTGGCTTAGCGAAGTTACACCTTGGCGAACTTTCTATGCTTAGCGAACTTAAACCTTGAGCGAACTTAGCTTTGCAGGCAAAGTTGCTCAGCAATAGTTACTGTTCGCTCCAAAAACCCCTTAATCATGATCATTTCGTCGTGAAATCCTTGGATGTGACACGGATCAAACCCGTAAACGTTCTCATGTTCATTTTCGGATAAAACTTGACTCGAAAGCGCATAAAGTTTGGACCTTTAGATTAAAACGTTCAATAATAGGTCTAGGGTTTATTTTAAACGAGTCATACGCAACTGCGAGTTCGTTAAGTTCGTTTCTAACATCAAGTTTATAACTCTACGTTCTATTTACACTCAATCTAATCTCGTTCTAAGTTTCAAGGTTAAACGTTAATAAAAACGTAAGCTTTAAGGTAAAAGACGTACCTTTAATGCTCTTTCGGATCTTGTTTAACTTGGTTATGAACTCTCAATTTTGTATATAGCTCGTGTAATAAAGATCTAATACCATCTTACGTTCGTTTGGACTCGGATCTCGCTCTCTCTCTCGGCGGTCGTATATGGTGTAGTGTATGTGTGTTTTTGAGTGTGTAGAGATTAGGATGGAAGAAATGAGGATTTTAGGGTTTTAGGATGGTTTAAGGGGATATTTATATCCTTTAAAGCCCATGGACCTAACGCCCATTCCCCTTAATCCATCTTAATTAGTCCACTTGAACCATCTTTGTTATTTACCACTTTTCTACCAATTCAAGTAAACGTTCCCCTTCATAAATAAATAATATATATAATATTATTCTTAGAAATTTCGGGATGTTACAACCTCAATACATTCTTTTCTTAACCTCAAGAGCATTAACAAGTAAGTTTTTACCATTTCGTGCATTTTAAAGCTTTTGTTTTGATTTTACCTTGAATGTTCATACTTGTTCATAGGTTGTTCTTCATGATCATGTTACTTTTATCATAAAAATCTTATATTTTGGTTTTAAGAATCATTATGATCAGGATATCCAAGATGAACACTTTGATTTCTCTAAATCTTGGATCAAACATAGTTATTTTTCAAGAACAAGCATGAATATATATTTATCTAAATCTTATGATTTTTTATCATCATAAACTTATAAACTTTCTTTTAAATAAGACGATTTATAAAAAAAAAATTTATTTAAAATATTTCACAATAGATATAACATATTTCATATCTTTAAATTAATAATTGAGTAAATTAATTATATTTATTTTATTTCAACATAAACCAATATTTATAATTTTTTTAAAAGAATTCATGCAAAACATTTAATTTAATTAATTAGTAAATTAATTAATTATGTTACTTGGAACAAAAAGGTTTAACCATAAATTATTATTAATATTGTTATTTAATCTTATATTAGTAAGTTATAATTATTTATCTACGAATCATTCTTCAACTAATAAACATCAATGTGGCTCAAAATGTGAACTTGCTAGTCAAAAACTCTTTTGTAGTTTGTGGTGTGGCCATTGTCTTATCGTTTGTCACACATAATTCTATTCGTAATTAAAAGTGTGGCTATTGTCAAACTTTTCGTCACACATAGTGAGGTACGGTGTGGTTAATCATATCATATAGACACCGGAGGTTATTGTCAATGTGGCTAAAAATGTGAACTTGTTAGTCAAAAACTCTTTTGTAGTTTGTGGTGTGGCTATTGTCTTACCGTTTTTCACACATAATGTTATTCGTAATTTAAAGTGTGGCGATTGTCAAACTTTTCGTCACACATAGTGAGGTACTGTGTGGCTAATCATATTATATAGACACTGGAGGTTATTGTCAATGTGGCTAAAAATGTGAACTTGCTAGTCAAAAACTCTTTTGTAGTTTCTGGTGTGGCCATTGTCTTACCGTTTGTCACACATAATGCTATTCGTAATTTAAATTGTGGCTATTGTCAAACTTTTCGTCACACATAGTGAGGTACTGTGTGGCTAATCATATTATATAGATACTGGAGGTTATTGTTAATGTGGCTAAAAATGTGAACTTGCTAGTCAAAAACTCTTTTGTAGTTTCTGGTATGGCCATTGCCTTACCGTTTGTCACACATGGTGATGTATTGTGTGGCCAAACATATCATATAGACACTAGAGGTTATTGTCAATGTGACTAAAAATGTGAAGTTGCCACTCAAACACACTTTTGTAGTTTGTGGTGTGGCCATTGTCTTACCGTTTGTCACACATAATGCTTTTGTAATATAAAGTGTGGCTATTATCATACTTTTCGTCACACATAGTGATTTTTCCAATGACGTTTGATCTCGTTCCGCCACACAAACAAAAACCAACTGATGAAAGTGTGGCCAATGTTTTTGGTACCCTTTCGTCACGCAAAAATGTTTTTGTTGTGGCTAATGGTCATTTATAGACTCTAATTTTTGTAATTTCAAGTGTGGCTATTGTCTTACTTTTGGCCACACCTATTTAATGAGTTCTATGTGGCCAAATTGTGTGTAATTAGGCAATATATAATTATTTTTATTTTTTGCGCAGTAATATTAAACAGCTATAAGCAAGCATGACAAAACAAAATTAGAAACAAATTATATTAACAATAATATTCACTTAAGCAAATGTATATGTAAAATATCTTACAAAATACAAAAATAGCGACTACCTATGTACTAGCTAAGGCGTCGGTTTTCTTGGCACTGCTCCTTGTCTTCTGTTTGGTCACCCTGTCTATCGTTGTGTATTTTGCTTTTGCCTTCTTGCCAGCTCTGTCTGGTTCTTTTGAGGATGGGAGTGGTGGTAGCTGGAACAACAGAATATGAAAAACAAATATGTGTAATTAATGTCATATTTTGTAATTGAATAGAACAAAATAGTAGGCCTGCAAACGAACCGAACGTTCGTTTAACTGTTCATGAACCTTTCGGCGGGAAGTTCGTTTATGTTTGTTTATCTTTGTTCAATTACGTTAGTTTAGATTATAAACAAACACAAGTGTTCATTTTTTAAACTAAATGACAATGAACATAGATATTTGTTCGGTTAAGTTAAAAGGGAACAAACCTCCTGGTCACATAAGATTAGGTGTTCTGGCCAAGCAACAAAAGTACCAGTTGCGTCGACAACAATCGTAATTTCACCTGCCTCACAAGGAATAATTTCTTTTTCCTTTATGGCTTCATCAATATTAACTTTATAGCAACTCTCCGGGATTGCTTTTCCATGCAACTATTGTGGAACCGGTGACCAATGAACTGTACCACATTGCCACCTTGTTACGCTTGTCATGCACACACAAACAACACTCATACACCTATAAACAAGCATGTGAAATTAAGATGGCTTATTCGAAGTCAATATATAAGTACATACCCATGGATATGCCATGTTGGTGGGAAATTAACAATGTTTCGCGCAGTACATACCTTTATTTCAGCAGGTGGGGAAGCTTCGTCGGTAGATACATCAACTTTTCTTTTACGGCTTCTCCGTTTTACCTAAAAACCATTCAATGAATCAGCTTATGGATGGAAATCAATAAACAATTAAAGGGAAAACTGAAATTGCCAAATACTTACTGATGGTTTTTTCGAGCCATTACTATTCGGAGTGTGGTGTAGTTGTGTTGATGTTTGGTTAACATTGTTCTCTACAGGCTTCATTGGTAATATAAAAGAAATTGGAATTGTTAGACTTATTAGGTTATAAAATATAAAAAACTGAAATTGCCAAATACTTACTGATGTCGCACTTTGGGGATCGACTACCGTTTGGTCAACATTTTTGCCCACGGACTTGGCCTGCAATTCAGTAATTGAAAATGAGGACACTCACATTGGAAACGAATTATAAAAAGTACTGAAATTGTCAAATACTTACTGATGTCGCGATATGGGAGCGAGTACCGTTTCGACAACTATTTTTTCCAGAGACTTGGCCTACAATTAACATACGCAAAATCAGCACACTCACATGGAAAGTTAATTATTAAAAAAATCAATCAAACTGTCAAATGCTTACCTGAGTAGCGGATTCTTGTTGCACAGCCTCACCTGAGGTTAAGATGTTTCCCACAGAACTGGCCTACAAATCAATTTATTAGGTTATGGAAAATGAAAAATCACATGGAAAGTTGTAATAAACAAAGAAACTGTCAGATACTTACTGGTGCTGGCATTTTATTTTGCGCCACAGCACTAGTACTTTGGTTAGAACCAACCTGATTGGGAACAGAACTTACCTACGAATTGTCAGAAAAACAGTGCCAATTATGTATGTCGAATGCATTAATTAATATGTAGCATACGTCACTTACTTGACTTGCCGACATTTGCGGCAACAATCCTTCGAGATGTATGAACCTGGCCTAAAATGCTAACTGTTCCTGCTCACGGCTTGCTAGCATAACATTCATGGATTCAAGTAGAGACGTCAACCTGTTCACCACATCATCTCTCTGCACCGCCTCATACTCAAGTTGGGCAATACGTTGCTTAAACGAGCCTTTTACCCGACTCACACCCCAATATTTACCTTCTGTCAATCCGTACCCAATCCCTTTTAAAAAGCCACCTTTCTCTTTGCCAAGCACTAAGGTGACGGCATCTTTGCACGGTTCAAGTGTCAGGGCTCCGGAAGCAATCTGCTCCTCATGCTCAACCTGCAAGAAAACAAATGTCAAACTGCCGATTCCTTACAAGCATAAAACGCCAGATTTCATGAACTACTGTAAGTAAATAAACACTTTGTAAAAGATTAGGTTAAAATATGTTATATATTTGTTCAAACGAGTCTATTACGCTTCTAACACGCTTATGTACAAAAACATATATAAATATTCTAATACGCTAGTAACATGCTTATGTATCCACATCAAGTGTTGAGACAAGTTAGACACACTCAAGTTTGTTTGACACCAATATAAGGCAATGAATTGACTTTAACATGATTTAAAAAGTTTAATACTAAAACATACTAATTTGGTTGCCACGCCTTCGACAACACCATTCTTGTATGCACCATCTTTGTCCTCCTTTCCTTTCATCCACATTAATGCACGGCCGGGGATCTCATCCGGTTCAATTTCCTTCTTTTTGACCTTGTAAAATATTCAAGAGAAAGCAGCTGACGGTCATGCATTAGACACATAACCAACAAATCATTGAACTAGAGAGAAAGCAGCTGACGGTGATTACCATTTTTTCTCGAAGGTAGGTATAACCCCCTCGTCCCATGTGATGATCAAAAACATTCTTTGCTCGAGCTCCCTTTGATGAAGCCGATTTTTTCTTCAACCACACATTATAATCATTTCATTATATTTAAAAAAAAACATAAACCATATATAGTCGATCAATCTACGTTTGTAGAATAGAGGATTTATACCTGAAACTGCTCTGATTGTGTGTACTCAACGAAGCGATCCCAATCTTCTTACCTGATTATCGTCCTGTGTCCCTTGGGTATCGCCTTCAGCTTCAGAGGTTTACTGATGTTCGGCATAATGTATTTGGCATACATTTTTCTTCGGAAATCCCGAAGAAGGTGTCCGAGCCAATTCATCATAGAAGGCCTGTGACACGCCTCAATCTCAAAATATTTCTGCATAATATAATATAGCAAAGGTAAATTACATCTTAAAATATAAAATGCACAAATAAAAATAAAGAATAACCGTTATTTGTTCCCACAGTTAATTTCCTAGCTCCTTTGTGACCTCCCTCCAACTTAAATGTCTCAAGCCAACTATTTCCCTTACAACATCCCCTATAAAACTTGCAAACTTTGATCTGGTTTGGCCATTGAACCTACCCATATTATCAAACTCCACAACCAGTCTGACACCACCAGAGTTTGCATAATCGGTACGTAGCTTAGGTAACCTCGTTAACCGCCTTGTAGGTTTTTACGTAGTAGCAAACTGTTGATGGGTTCGATAGCCATCGTCACTATATCATCGTCTCCTTGACCGTCGTCGTCGTCGTTGGCTTCATCGCTGGAGTAGCCTTCAGTGTCTTCTGATTGAGCGTCGTCATTGGCTTCCTTATCGGAGTATAAAACATGATCTTCTTCGATTCTTTCATCTATAAGTTTCATCTTCGATTGTTTTTTCTGGAGTAGCCTTCAGTGTCGTTTGATTTGTGGAGTGGAAAAGTTTTTTTATAATTTGGAGTGTAATTTGATTTTTGGATATTTGGAGCCAATATTTTGGAGTTTTTTGATTTAAATTAAAGGGGATAAGCGTGTTACTAGCGTATTAGGATATTTATATATGTTTATGTACATTAGCGTGTTACAAGCGTAGTAGTGTTTTTTAACAAAGTGTTTTTTGTTTTATTTTTAGATTTAACCAAGTGTTGTTTACGATTTAATAAGCGTATCACAATCGTTTCTAACAAAGCATTTTTTGTTTTTACGATTTGTTTTAAGATACTCCATATTTACCATTCATTAAAAGTTTTCATACAAAAGGCACCATTACAATACGTCACATGAAACAAAATAAGAGCGAATAACAAAATAGATGTTACAAGAAACTATAAAAGGCATTTAAAAACTAACCAACCAACATTCAACAAACTAAAAAGTGCATCAATACAACCATACAAATATTTCCCAAAGTGACCAAATCACAAATGTTCCAAAAATCACCAAACACATCACCAAATATTTCCCAAATGTTCCAAACATCACCAAATCACTAATCAACTTTTGAAACTAACAAGGTACCTTCATTGAAGTCATATTCAAATATGCACTTATCACCAATCTGTAATTCATTTTCCTCCTTGAAATTTTCCGTTTTGGTAAAGAATATCTGAATTTCAGTTCCGACACTTCACCATGGAGTTTCATCTTTGTACGACCTTCGGGATTGACCAAAGTGATTAGCATTCCATCATAGGCATCAATCTTGGTAGCAATGTGACCCGGAAGACGTTGTGAAAAGCAAATTTTAAATATATTATAAAGTTAAAATTTAAACGAATATACTTGTAAATAAAAAAAATTAAAAATTCAATTTACTAATTTCTTGGTGACGTTCATGTGGAAGACGATTTAGAGTCGTCATTTTACTCATCAAGATGAATTGGGTTTTGGGAGGAACTACCTTGATTGCTTAATTGATAGTTGAGAAACAGCTGATTTGGACCATGAAGGATAAATTCTATGCCATCTTCATGAAAGACATTAATATGAAATGTAATATCTGATATGATTTCAAACACAACAAACGAACCACCTTTCAAGTTGGTTTGTTTAAAAACCTCAATCCATCCATCCTCTAGCCTACAACCAATTCCATCCCAAAGACATGAAACTTTAAACATAAATCTATCTGGAGCAATAAGCTCGAAAAGCAATTTCATGCAATTTTCACCAAATTCTTGAATCACGTACCACTCAGGGAAATCCTGTTAAACATGTTAATTAAAAGACACTTGAATTTGAAAACAATCATTAAAAACATAAATAAAAACTTATCAAGTAATGGACATGTCAGTTTCTGACTGGAATACATATCATAGTATTGGATTGATCATTTACGTTTCTTTTGAAAGTAAACATATTCAACATAGATGTTGACTTAAGCTCAAAAACAACATATATTCCAGCATCTATACAACATTCTCTGATTAATTCAGTCCAACCGGTTCCAAAATAAAAGTCATCAAGTACTTTGATTATAACTACAGAAAACGTTCTACCACTTTGATCGTAAATCAAACAACAGCCGGTATTCCATTTAATGTCAGCAAACATTGGTTGAACAGCTTTAGGAATGAGCTATAAGTAACACAAAAAATGTTCTTAGAATGTATATGTTGCAAAACTGTAAAATGTTTCATAAAAAAATTAACCAGATAACATTAACATACCATCCTACACATGGAATCGCTGTCGATATCTACAAGGAACTTAACTCCATTATTGAGACGAGGCATTTTTATGTCAGACGAGTCTGTATGTTCTTACCAGGATAAGCGATGTCTACGAATTACAAATATTCGTATTTAGGGTTTTGAAGTTAGGAAGGGATTTTATCATTGAGATTGGTTTGAATTTTTATTTTATTTTTTTATTTTTGTCTACACATTTAATTATATATATATATATATTGGTTTTTGTTTTATAACTTATTATATTAACTTTTTAAAAAATTAGTATAAAAACATAGTCTTACTTTTAGTTTTTTTACTAACATTCCGGTATAAATTTCGTTAAAAGTTGAGTTCGTTTAATAAATCGTATTTTTTAAAATTAAAATTTTATCCATTATTGAACTATCTTATCTTAACCATTAGTAAGATTTTCTGGATAAGATTTACAACTTCGTAATAGAGAAGCTCATAACTTTCTAGTCTTATCATTATCATAATGAATAAGTATATAGTTTTGTATCATTATCATCTTCTAGTTTATCATCATCACCATATATCATATGATGATGATGATCGACAATATAAAGTTATCATCTTTATCATGTATTATAGTGGTTATCATCATCATAATCATCGATCACCGTCACCATAAAACGGCATCATCATCAAAGGTGCGGGTAATCAACGTGGTCATTGTATAGGCTATCGTAGTCGGCGTTGATCATACGGGTAAAATATATCTCGTTATCAGTGTCATTATCATCGTCAACAGCATCATCATCATCAGCATCATCATCAACCTATTGCCATGTACGGGATGTAGTCAGAATCGTATGGGTTATCGTAAACAAAACGCCCAATATTAGCGATCACTGTCAGCACCATCTTATGAACTATTGTCGTCATCAAACGACATCATCAGTCGTACAGGGTACCATCAGTATGACCATCGTATACGTTATCATGGTCGTCGTCGATCATATGGGTTACATGTCATTAAACATCGATTTCACCATCATCATCATCGTCAACATATATATATATGTGTGTGTGTGTGTGTGTGTGTGTGTGTGTGGGTATGTGTGTGTGTGCGTCTGTGTGGTGTATTGTCATATAGGTACATATAATTGATCATCATATATATGTGTGATCATCATCGTAGACATCATGCTCATCGTACGAGCTATAGTCGCCATCTTATGGGTTGGCGTAAGCAAACCGTACCATATAGGTTAGCAGCATCATTATGATAACCACCACCAACCCAGGTTGTTATATCCATGTATTCATGTGGGTATCATTATACTAGCATCGTCGTCGTCATAATTGGGCCAATCATCATGGTCATCATACGGGATAGCACCGTCATCGTCTCATGGATTACATATCCGCAATCATACTACACACCACCTAATGCCACCATCCACCGCCTACATTTGCCACAATGACCTCCAGCACCAACCACTAACCACAGCTCCGCCACCACCCACCACACCTCCGCCACCACCACCACCCACCACACCTCCGCCACCACCACCACCACCCACCACACCACCACCACCTCCGACCTCCGCCACCACCACCCACTACCCACCACCACCACCACCACTACCCACTACCCACCACCACCACCCACTAATATTATATATATATACATACATATATATATACCCACCCACCACCACCACCGACCTCCGCCACCACCACCCACTACCCACCACCACCATCCACCACCACACATCCGCCACCACGAACCACCACACCTCCGCCACCTTCCACCACCATAATGACCACCTGAACCCACCACCAACCACTAATATTATATATATTTTTTTATACTATACAATACTAACCGTACGATTAAAATTTAAAAGCACGTGCCTTCTTTTAAAAGGGTCAAATAATTACCCTAACTCATCTACTTCTTGAATGGTGATAATTATTCCCAAAATTCAACCTCGTAAGTCAATATTCCTTAAAACGGTTGACGATTTGTTTCTACTGTGAAGCACAAGGTCGAAGCACAAGCCCGAGTGGTTTAATTATTCTTGAACGGAACCAAAATAAAGAACCCTAACTCATCTACTTCTAGAACGGAACCAAGGACAAAGCACAAGCACGATAGGTCTCAGAATAAAGATGGACCAGGTGTTAATTTATGATTTTTTTAGCGTTTTAGGTTTAATTAATCTTAAAATGTAAGCATTTGTTTAAATCTTCTTATGTATTAAAGCGTTTTATAAGTGTGTTGTTGTTGTAATACATATCTTTGTTTTTTTAAAATCTATGTATAATATTAAAGCATGTTATAAGCGTATGATAAGCGTGTTATGGCTTTGGTATGAGAATTATCAATGTGATGTTTGATAAGAGTTTTCTGTTTCCTTGTGATTCGTGTTGTTATCCCCAACCCCATGTTTTATTGTATGAATGTGATTCAGTTGTCGAAAAAAATAAGACTGATAAAGCTAAGCATCTAAACGAGAAGAGAGATAAAAGGAAGACTAAAAAAGTTACTCCGGTGGTGAAAAAGGTGAAAACAAAACATGTTGTGGAAGCAGGATCTGATTCAGACCTTGAAACAAAAATTAAAATGTTGTTGTCAAAGCGGAAAGAGGTGGAACACAGCACCTCTGACCCGGACTATCAACGTCCGAAAAAGAAAGTCATTAAAGAAAAGAAGCCAGCCGTGAGGGGAAAACCATTTGTTGAATTTGTAGACAAAAAATTGAAGAATAGGTGTGCACCTATTAATATTGTTGATGTAGTGAAGGCAATGACCACTGCCCAAAAAACATGTGTAGAATAAATGAGTTTCGGGTCAATGTTAGGACTTCAAGTAACCCAAACCTCCAACAACTTTGGGATATTGGTTGCTCATGAACTATAATAACCGTCTAAATGAATTGAACATTGGGAGCGGTGTTATTAAAATAACACCACAAAGAGTACATGAAGTGTTGGGGATACCAATGGGTAAGATTCCTGTTTTAGACAAGAGTAGACCAAGATTGGGGGAAGATGTTATTACAGATTTGTTCAAAACTCAATTCCCGACAAATTCAAGAATAAGTATAAAGCATGTGAAAGACAAACTGGACGCGGATCAAGGAGTTGGTGAATTGTTTAAGATTAATTTCCTTGTGTTGTTCAACACCTGTATAGGATTTGTGACAAAATCAACAACAGTCAATCAACGATTCATCGCCGCAATTGATAAAACCTCGGATATTCCAAATATGGACTGGTGCAGCTATGTTATTGAAAACATGAAAATGACAAAGAAAGAATGGAGAGATATCAACAGTCAATACAACGGTCTGATCACCTTCCTTGTGATGCTTTACACGCATGAATACCAGAAAAATATTGTCCATTTGGGACTCCCGTCACAACGCATGCAGTCAACTACATAACAACAACTACTCTTAATAATATGGAAAAATACTTAGAGAATAATGGTCCTCCCTTAGAAGAAGATGCTATTGAGGTTGTTGCTGCTGCTGTGGCATTTAGTGTTGACGGGAAGGGGATTGATGCGGCTGCTCCTGCTGCTGTGACTGTTAGTGCTGTCGGGAAGGGACTTAATGAGACTGCTGATGTTGCGGTTGCTGATACTGCTGCTGTGACAGTTAGTGCTGCCGGGAAGGGACTTGATGAGACTGTTGATGCTGCTTTTGCTGATACTGCTGCTGTGACAGTTAGTGCTGTCGGTAAGCCTGGAGTTGAAGAAAACACTGCAGCTGAGGAGAAACAAGAACATGGTGAGAAACTTGTTATTTTCTTCTAAAAAACTCTCATATCTCTTATCTCTATATGCATTTTATGTAATGCAACGTTTAAGTAACAACATTATATGTAACTAAAAACAGATGGTCAAAGTGCATCTGAAACAGATAATGCCAATCAAACAGCTAAACAACATTTGAATAATTATGTAAGCGATTATTCACCTTTAAGTTTGCAAATGCCTATCGTTCTTGCAGACTATTATATAACTCCATTACAAATGGCTGGGATAAATTGAAAATGTTTTTGAATTAACAATAACTATATTTTCTTTTTAAAGTTTTGGAATAAGGCAATGGATAACAAGTTGAAGAAATTTGATAAAATTTGCTTCGAGATCAACGATTTGGTCCGTCAAGGAAAGGATTTACATCCATCAAGTCACAATATCTTTGCTAGATGCTGTGAATGGGAAAATAGATTCAATAGTGATGTGGTCCCTAAACACTAGAAACTGACACCATAAAACCCTTATCACTCTTTAATATAGGTGAGAAAAAAAATTATATTTTCTTCTTTCAAGTTTCTCTTTCCCATTTCAAAACTATTTTTTGTTTAAGTTGTAAGATCCCAATACTTATACAGATGCAGCAATAGATTCATATGTTGGTGTTGGTGGTCCAGTGGCTGCTCTAAAAGGTATTTGGGCTAAATTAATTATAAGTATAATTAAAACGCTAATAAAACGCTTATGCTGTTATTTCAAA
The DNA here is from genome assembly GCF_021521415.1 of Bidens hawaiensis. Taxonomy (NCBI): domain Eukaryota; kingdom Viridiplantae; phylum Streptophyta; class Magnoliopsida; order Asterales; family Asteraceae; genus Bidens; species Bidens hawaiensis. The sequence goes on along the minus strand of NW_027497515.1, from coordinate 21,434 downwards.
CTTATTACATCTGTGTGATGCAGTTGATTCAGATGTTGGTGTTGGTGGTCCAGTGGCTGCTCAAAAAGGTATATGTACCGGCTTAATTATAATCACAGTTGAACATATTACTTCTTTGGTTGTCGTAAAAAATGATGCAGGTGATGCAGGTCAAGGAAAACAATGTCTCATGCGCAGATATTGATAAAGTTGTTAATACAGTGGTTGAGTGGGCCAAAGGAGGCATTTAATTACAAATAAAAACCAAAGGGGTTGAAGGTATTTAATTATAGTTACAATTATTTTCAGTCAAATTTAAAATGAGTTGTTTTATGTTTAACAGTTGACACCGGATTGTCAACAAGTGATAGCCTCATTACACTGAAATCTCCATATCTTTTGAGAGAGGTTGACGTATCCGCTAGTGTCAAAGAAGATGAAGAAATAATTTTAGAGCATATATTTTTTTTGTCTTGAAGACATTTGGGAGGAGGTCTACAAGTCCACTCACACAGAATCGTTCAAGGTGATCTTTGAAAGCTACTGTCCTGGCATTTATATAACCACCAATGCAATGGATGCATTCATTGAACTAATGAACAATGAAGAAAAGAAAAAATCTACAACATCACCGTTCAGATTCTTTGCTTCAAGCACTGTGTTGGTACAAATTAATCTATTTTGTTTGTACTATTAGAAAACACTCAATAAACGCTTTAATCATCTGCATTTTAATTATTATACAGACAAGTGACCATTATGTTGAGTCAAGGGGTTACACAGACAAAGAAAGACTGGATGTGTTTTCAGACAACATCGAAAAACAAATGGCAATTTTTGGAATTCTATCACTCAAGGAGGTTGCTATAGTGCTCGTGCCAATTCTACAACACGGTCATTTCTTTGTGGTTACCTTCAATCTTCAAACAGGAGTGATAGAATTACTTGAAAACAGTGCAAATCAAGAAATACCAGCATATGCAAAGTTTAAAAGCTTAGAAGACAAATCAAAAGCAATTAGAGAGAATTTTGAAGAAAGATACGGAAAGACTCCTGATATACTGGTAAACATATATACCTTTAACCCAAAAGACATACATACCTGTTATAAAAATTGTCAAAATACTTTAATTGCTTTCTATTTTGTTTAGAGAAATGTCTTTTGCATGTATCTTAAAACAATTAAACACCCCATTACTCAGCAAATCAAGTAGCAACAATCAATAGATTGAAGATGACATGGAGAACAATAAATAATGGAATATATTGTGGTATTTTTGCTATGAGACACATGGAGAAATATGATGGGAAGAGACCATGGGGGTGTAATCTCAAAAAGGAAGGCCCTAAACAACAAAGACATATAAAATGGTTGAGGTCAAAGTATTTGTGCAAAATCCTCCTCTCGGATGTAAACCAACACAGAAATACTCTTATCAAGAAAGCATTGCTATTCCATGAAAATGACGACACTCGTTTAACCAAAGAAGAGTTGATTGCTGAACTTAAGAAAATGCAACAACAAATTTGAATGATTTCAAAACTGACTGCTATGTACTTTAAGATACTTGTTATGATATGGACTTATGGAGATCTCTAGTCTTCTGTTACTAGTTTGTAATGTACTTTAAGATAATAGTTACATATTGAATCAATGTTTTAACACAAACATAAAAATTTTATTATTACCAAAACACACATATAAACACACCATCACAAACATACACATTTTATTATTACTAATCTCTGAGTGACATAAGAAACTTCAACTTCAATTCCATTGAGCGATCCGGTTCAAGAATTGCCTTGCCCAAAGGTTTTAACTGGTCAAGCTCTCTCTGTCCTACATCAACCATAAACAAAGCAGCAAGATCTCGGATAGTACTAGTGGGCATTCGAGTAAGAACTTTTGCAATGACATCCCTGGCATCCAAACTGTTGCTAGTCTTTACAAATTCTTCAGTAAGAGTTTCCCGACAAGCTTTATCTACCTCGATTTGATCCTCAATTTGCCTCCTGAGGACAGCCTTGTAGGATGTGGATGATGATGATGATGATGACGAGCAATCCATTATTAACTAAAAAAATAATTTAAAATTATGTAGGTATATGATTTTCACAAATGTGGTGTAGGTATATATAACCAAAAGGCTCACAGACAAAACAAAAGGGTGTCCCACGCTTGGGAAACTCTCACGAACGAATAGTAACTCTGTAATAAACAAACAAAAGGGTGTCCCACGCTAGGGAAATGCACAAACTTGTCTCATGTGTTTTTGTTTAATCTAGAGATTACATGTATTTATATCACATATCAGAATTAATTTGGGAAATTGATCACAATTATACACACCTGTCAAAAATCTTGGAAAAATATTTTGGTAATGATAGCCTACATTAAAGTTAAGCTATCTCTTACTAGATCTTACTATATCTTACTACAAATAAAACTTAAATACATTAAATTACTGGCTCAACTACTGAAAATTTATTTTAGGTCTATATATTTGTTATTCAATCACACTAACAGTTTCAAAAAGATAATAAAAATGTGAAAGCAATGATGAATCTTGAGAAAGAGAAAGACGACACTTTGTTGAAGACAGTCGAAGAGATTAGGGCTTGACTCGCATTTGAAAAAACAAATACCTTCGACTCATGTAAACTCATGTTGTTTGAAGCAGACAATGAGTTTAAGGCAATGGCTGTTGATTATCATAAACGACAGTCTGAATGCTACGACTCAGTGTGTGGGACTCTGGTTGACACCATAACTACGGTGTCAACCAACATGAATTTTAAGGAGATGGGGGCGGAGATTGTGGACAAGGCGGAGTGATGGTGATGTTAGCTTTGCTGGTCTTGGTTTTTTTGTGATGTATTGTAATTAATGGTACTTTTTGTATTGCATCTTTTGATGAATGGTAAATATGGATTATCTTATAATGTTTTCTTAACATGTGTTATGGATCATCTAATGGATATCTTTTTCTTTGTTAAAAACGCTTGTGATACGCTTATTAAATCGTAAACAACACTTTGTTAAATCTAAAAATAAAACAAAAAACACTTTGTAAACGATTAGGTTAAAATATTATATATTTGTTCAAACGAGTCTATTACGCTTGTAACACGCTTATGTACAATAACTCCTTTCTAAACCCTCCTATACACACACACACACACACACACACACACACATATATATATATATATATATATATCTAGTTTTGTTTTCAATAAAAACTCCTTTTTCACCCCCATAAACACTAAAATAAAACACTTAAAAAAACCACAACATCCATGGAAGAAATCTTATCGCGGACCACAACATCCAGTAACAGAAGCAATCGATCTCAGGTTTATTGTTTTTGTGGTCAAGAAGCCATTCTAAGAACATCAAGGACCACCAAAAATCCAGGTCGGAGGTTCTACAATTGTGCATCTCAGGTTAGTGAAATTGCAAATAAAGTTGGAATTCATCTACAATTGTTGACCCTAAACTATATGTTTTTTAACTTAGGGCAAAAAATGTGATTTCTTTACATGGTCTGATTTTGTTTCGTCCACAAGCTCTTATGTGTGCACAATATGTATAGACATAATTCCTATCTTGATAAGGGCAAATAAGTCATTAGAGGATCAACTTGCAAGGAGTGTAGCTTCACTGATTGAATCAGAAAAAAAAGTGAAGATATTGTATTTTATTTGCTTCTTGTTGTTTTTAGGGCTTTTAATTAGTTTTGTAATTAAAAGCTAAGAAACTTTGTTATGATTTTAGACCAGCTATTATGATGTATTTTTATGTTTTTGAACGGATTTAAAGGTATTTTAATGAGTAGTTTAGTTTGAGTGTTTTCAAAATCACCGTGTATTTATTTCATTAAAATGAAGTTATTATAAAAAATTAATAAAAATGTGTTCCCTCCTGAGTTTCGAATCCACGATATTTGCAATCTATGTTTAATCACAAGCGCCTCAACCGTTTGAGCTACACCCTGAGAACGTAATAGAACCTCTTCTAACATTTATATAACGAAATGGTAACTGCTACAAAAGACAATTTCAAAGGCGACGAGAAGTATCAACAGTTTCTATAACTACTTGTTGATGCTGAGAAGCCCCTGTATAAAGGATGTCTTGACTTCACCAAGTTGTCTGCATTAGTACAACTACTTAACTTGAAGAGCAAGCACAGGGTATCTCATAAGTTCGTTGATGAACTTATGAAATTGTTGAAAAAGATGCTACCTGCAGATAACGAAATGGTAAATAATATGTATGAGGGCAAAAGGATGATGAAGGCAATGGGCTCAAGATACGAAAAGATACATGTGTGTATCAATGACTGCATTATTTACTATAAGTATTACAAGGATTTGGAAGCATGTCCAGTTTGTAACAAGTCAAGGTGGAAGGTGGATGAGAAGACTAACAAAACTTACATAAACATGCCCGCTAAGGTACTGTGGTACTTTCCCATTATTCCACGATTCAAGCCCCTCTTTCAATCAAAGACCACATCAGAGAATTTAACATGGCACGCCACAAGTACCAATAAACCCGGTGTTTTACGCCACCCATCAGATTTACTAACATGGAAAGCCATAGATGACAAGTACTCCGATACCATCGGAAACGATCCAAGAAATCTTCGTCTAGGGATTTGCACTGATGGGGTCGACGTACATAGAGGCAACAGAAGCCACAGTGCCTGGCCTGTTTTAGCAGTCATTTACAACCTTCAACCTTGGATGTGTATGAAAAGAAAATTCATCATACTTTCTTTATTAATATCCGGAGTGCCAGGAAAAAATATTGATGTGTTTTTACAGCCTTTAATTGACGATCTTGTAGGTCCCCCCGGGGACATCGCCGATCGATACGAGATCCGCACGAGGTCTAGGAGTGCGGAATCCTCCTAGACTCGTTTATTGGTGTAAAGATGAAGAACACAAACACGTACACAAACACAAGAACAAAAACACTAACGGGATAAAACACATCTGCAGATCTTTATAATATAATAATCAAACACGTTACATACCGTAACATAAACAGAAACACGTCCGACCCGAGGTGAGCTCTACCTCGGGTCGTCCCTCACGACACTTCCTCTCTCTTTTACTCTCTAGATAAATGAACTATAACACAATTACTCTTATTTTCTGGATACAAAACCTAAACAAGACACACATATATATAGACAAAACATCTTCCCGGGCTTGGGCTTGGGCCAGTAGGCGAAGTTGTTCCTAACTTCGCTTATGGCGAAGTTGTGATAACTTCGCCTAAGGCGAAGTTGTGCTAACTTCGCCTGTGGCGTTCCGCTGGTCTAAATTGCATAGCGACGGTCACAAAATGCACCAACAGTCTCCCCTTTGACCGTTGCTCTCAATTCTAACAAACACAAAAGATCATCTGTTACAAAACATGTACCAACAGACTCCCTCTTAACTGATGATTCTGTTTGCTCTTCAACCAGCCGTGTCTGAAACTGTCCTGTAGCTTCACAAATCTACCAATCACCCAGCGTCTTCCATATCAGATCTCCCCTTCAGTGTAAGCTTCTCCGACTATAACGATTGAGGTCTTTGAAATGCATGCATCCTCATGCCAATAGATCATCTCAACCAATCACGTGAGTCCATCTGACTTCACCAACACGTGAAGTTGGGCGTCCTCCACAACTTCACCAACTCGTCGGCATACGATAAGGTTTAATCTTCAACTACTCAACATCAAGTGATCAATTTCATCAAAAAAACCACCTTGACAGAATCTAACACATGACCATTAATTAATCCGAAGCATCTTCAATCACCAGGGATAACGATCAAGAACATAAACACTTTAGTTCCCGATTAAATCCAACTTGTTCCAGAATTTTCACTCTAATAAATAAGCATCACGTTTCAGGATCCAATTCTCGAACGCCTTGAAAATAACATAAATAATATACTCTGACCGCAATCCAGTAATGACGAAAGCCTTCAGTTCAATTTGACTTTCTTCAGTTGGTCAACCTCGAACAACAACAATTTCATTGCCCACAAACACCCAAATATGTGTCAATATCCAGTTTCAATCAATATCCCATTCACAACCTCAACTTCAAATCCAGAGTTGACACGTATTTGTTCACACGTAAGACCAAGAGATAACAAGTTTCACTCGTTGACGGAACAACATTTTCGGTCTCACAATAATCGTGTACACCTGGCCATACAGACGAAAACTCCAAACAATTTTTTTTTTTTTTTTTTTTTTTTTTTAACTTCACCTGGCTGCTAACTTCACCTGGCCATAACTTCACCTGGCTGCTAACTTCGCCTGGCTGCTAACTTCGCCTGGCCATAACTTCGCCTGGCTGCTAACTTCGCCTGGCCATAACTTCGCCTGTTCATAACTTCGCCTGTTCATAACTTCGCCTGGCTATAACTTCGCCGAGAAGTCAACTTCGCCTAAAGTTAACTTCGCCTGTTCATAACTTCGCCAGACCTTATATCTTCGCTGAAACCCTACGAACAGTGACGGCAACTTCGCCTGATGAACAATAACTTCGCCTGCGGCGCTGTTCGGCCAGAAACGCACAGAAACGTGCCAGAAACACCAAAACGCAGATCTCGAACCATAGCATAAGAGCCTAAGACTCTGATACCACTTGTAGGTCCCCCCGGGGACATCGCCGATCGATACGAGATCCGCACGAGGTCTAGGAGTGCGGAATCCTCCTAGACTCGTTTATTGGTGTAAAGATGAAGAACACAAACACGTACACAAACACAAGAACAAACACACGAACGGGATAAAACACATCTGCAGATCTTTATAATATAATAATCAAACACGTTACATACCGTAACATAAACAGAAACACGTCCGACCCGAGGTGAGCTCTACCTCGGGTCGTCCCTCACGACACTTCCTCTCTCTTTTACTCTCTAGACAAATGAACTATAACACTTTACTCTTATTTTCTGGATACAAAACCTAAACAAGACACACATATATATAGACAAAACATCTTCTCGGGCTTGGGCTTGGGCCAGTAGGCGAAGTTGTTCCTAACTTCGCCTATGGCGAAGTTGTGATAACTTCGCCTAAGGCGAAGTTGTGCTAACTTCGCCTGTGGCGTTCCGCTGGTCTAAATTGCATAGCGACGGTCACAAAATGCACCAACAGATCTAGCATCTTTATTTGAGGTTGGGGAGCCAACATATATGCATATAAACAAGAAATGTTTACACCACGTGCAGTTGTGTTATGGACGATTAATGATTACCCTGCTCTTGGTACACTATGTGGTTGCCCTTACAGTGGATTCAAAGGTTGTGTAGTGTGTCGGGGCAACACTCAGTGTGTTCGACTTTATCACACAAATAAGCAGAGTTATGCTGCCCACAGAAGGTATTTATCACATGACCACCCTTTCAGAAAACAAACAAAGACGTTCAACGGAAAAGAGGGATGAGAACCCCTAAAGAGCCTATGACAAGGGAAGAGATATACGACGAGGTCAAAAACATTAACAATGAATGGGGAAAGGGATCTGAATCCCTAAGTGGGAGTAAGATAAAAAGGGATAACACAACGTCGCAGCCATATTGGAAGAAGTTCAACATATGGTACCAACGGCTCAGCTATTGGAAGTATTTACCTGTCCAACATTGTATTGATTTGATGCATGTTGAAAAGAATGTGGCAGAAAGTATTGTCGGGGCGTTGCTGAATATTCCCGGTAGGACAAAAGACGGATTGGCAGCTAGAAAGGATTTGGAGTTTTTAGGGATTAAAAAGGAGTTGCAACCAAAAGCAAAAGGAAATAATACAGAACTGCCTGCAGCATGCTTCACATTATCAGCACAAGAAAAAGACATGTTTCTTGAAACATTGTATACTGAAGGCTCCACTAGGGTATTGTTCTAACTTCTCTAGTTTGGTGAATCTTAAAGAAATGAAGCTACAAGGCCTTACATCACATGATTATCACATGCTTATGTAACAGTTTCTGCCCATTGCAATACGGTCCATCATGCCAGAACCAATGAAAAATGCTATAATCAGGCTTTGTTTTTTTTCAAGTCAATTTGTAGCAAAGAAATCATTATAGAAGAGCTTGATAAGATGCAGGAAGAGAAAATAGTTACACTGTGTCTGCTGGAGAAGTACTTTCCTCCATCATTTTTTGATGTCATGATTCACTTAACCGTGCACCTTGTCAGAGAGATAAAATTATGTGGGCCACCATGCTTTCGTTGGATGTATCCCTTTGAAAGGTGTATGAAGGTTATCAAAGGGCATGTGCGAAACAAAACTTATCCAGAAGGGTGCATTGCTGAGGAGAACATTGCGGAAGAAACAATCGAGTTTCTGAGCTAATACCAAAAAAACATCAAGATTACTATTGGTATTCCACATGATAAGCATGATGATAATGGGAAGACAATTCCTGTCACAGGCGCTAAATCAATTGAAGTTTCTCCTGATCTCTTCAAGAGAGCACATTTCTATGTGCTGCAGAATACGCCTGAAATAGCGCCGTATATCGAGTAAGTATTACTAACATATATACTCTAAATTATATATATATATATATATATATATATATATATATATTAATTCACAATATATTATATATACTCCTATTTGCAAACAACACAAGACCTCTTTGAAAAACCAAATGTCTGGTAAACGACAAGCATTGCTGGAGAAGGAGCATACTTTAAAGTTTGGGGACTGGTTACGCGACAAGGTAGATCAATTTATTAAGTCTTCTATAATTTTTAAAAATCTTTTATAGTTTCTGCAATGTAGGTGAAGAATCTAATCCTTGTAATGAAATTCAGGTTGAAAGAGAGCTAGCGGGCTCCCCAGGTTCTATATTGGAAACCGTAAAGTTGATTGCACACGGAGCACACCGCAACGTATACAAATACGACTCATACGACATCAACGGTTTTGAATTTCGTACAAAATCTCATATTGTTAGAGTTTACCAGAACAGCGGGGTTGGTGTAGAGGCGGATGATAGGCACATCAAAAAAGACGTGGTGACCTATAGACAAAACTTTTATTTTGGGGTTTTGCAATAGATATGGGTCCTAGATTATCATACTAAAAGAATTCCGGTCTTCATGTGCCGATGGGTTGACCGTAAACGTGTCAAACATGATATTCTTGGTTACACGTCGGTCGACCTAAAAAATTTGTCCATAAGGATGATCAGTTCATATTGGCCTCGCAAACACGCCATGTGTTTTTTGTTCAAGATCAGCTGGATAGAAAAAAGCATGTTGTCCTCATGACTCCACCCAAGAATTATAGGCATTCGTATGACGAGGTCAATGAGGAATTTAGTACGGTAACTTTCCCTCATGAGGGTAATACATCTTGTATAACCAAATCAACCGATTCGTAATGATTCCCCGGATGATTACTTGAGACCCGGGAAAAAGCCTACAACTATTCGTAATGGAGATTGACACCGATGTCGGGGTTGTCGACCCAGCAGTTGTGTTCGTTCGGCTAGTTAGATGTAAATAATGTTTAAATTTAGTTGTGATACATGATATCACCATTGTTTACTTTGTACTTATTATTTCAAACTAAAGAAATATTGGTTGTTTTTAATACTAATACTACTTATACAGGCCGGTTTGTTGAATTCATTTCATCTTCTGACTATTTTGGTCAATTGGTGTCAAGTTCAAGCATACATCATGTAACATCGATAAAAGTCACAATTGACTTGTAATGTATCATAGTAAGATCAATAAAGTCATTACACTTATAACTGACTCGTGCTATATCAAAGTTACATTAATAAAAGTCATTTACAGTTTTTTACCATAATACAAAGAAAGCCTAAAAATGCATCATGTTGTCTAGGGTGTTCATGGTTCGGTTGGAAACCGCGAAACCGCCCAAACTCGGTGACAGACATCATTTCTCGTCTGATGGTTTTGTTTCTTGCACAACCTCTATTTGGTTATGTTTCAACATACTTTTCAACAGTTGGTTTCCTGCAAAACATTATCAACTCATTTTATAAAAAAAAGGCCATTATGCCCTTCTTTTCACTAACCTGTATACCAAAATTGTACCCTCCAGACTTTGAAGAAGCCTTTAAACAAATAAAATTCAGTTTTAAAAAACCCATTCCAAACACAATGCCATCACCAGTAACCTAATTTAAGATTTGGTGATGGCATTGAGTTTTGAAAGGGATTTTATCAAAATTTAAGATCTTTGGGAAGTTTAAGATCTGTGGAAACCTTGGATTTTTTCTGCTTGGCCAAGTTTGGAATTCACATAACATATATAAAAGCGTAATAAATTTCAGTCAGTAGTTTTATTGTAGTCATTAAAGTCTCTGTTGTGTTATAGTTGGTTGTTTAGTGTATAACACTATAACTGCATAGTAGCTGTCAAAATGGTTTTCACACGCTTTGGAAACGGTCACAAGCTAACTAATTTTGGAAATTAATTACATTTATACCTACTACCTGTCAAAAATCTTGGAAATATATTTATGTAATGATAACCTACATTCAAGTTAATAAAATTAAAAAAAAACTAGTATATATCACGCTTGTACTATGGTTTAAATAAATTATATCTTACTAGATAGGCTATAAATCAACTTAACTACATTAAATTACTGTCTCAACTACTAAAAATTAAATTTTATGTCTATTTTGTTATTCACTCACACTAACATCTATTTTAAAGTTAATTAAAAAAAACTACATCCAATACGCTTAAACCAAAATGTAATAATAACATTTACAGTTAATACCAAAATATAATAATTACATTACATTAATATAGAAAAACTAATTACAAAAAACTAAATCCTAGTATCAGATTCCATATCTGAATCTACATACGTCGGACTCTCAGCTTCTGGAGTCCGAGAGGACATGATCCTCTCCCACATGCCGTTCGAGGTGTAGGTGGAGTCCTTAAACCTTCGGAGGTGAAGGTTCACTGAGTATGGAATGCCCCATAAAGGGACACAACCTTGAAGTCCTCCACGGAGTTCAAATCAATGTGCGCCACCTCGATTCCCAGGACTTCCATCACAAAGCTGAAATAATGAGCAGTCGTGAACCCAAGAAACCTAACCATTCGGTTAAGTTGTTGGTATGTGAATGTTTGAGGGTGGACATAGTCCACAAACCTCACCCTTTGATTCTTCCGGACGACGCCGGAAGAAAAGTGAAAAACAAGGGTGAAGAAGCTGGGGTCATAGTAGATAGGGACATGAGTACCCGGTTCACGTACGATCCATGTTGAAGCCATTTTTCGGAAATTAATCGGAAGAAGGTGATTGTGGATTGTGATTGTGATTTGCTGGATTGTGATTGTGGATTGTGACTGGTATTTAAACACCATCGGACCCCGGTGGTACATCTCCCTGACAATTTGAAATTGGCGGCACAAGAAACTGGAAAGACAATGATGACGTTAGCCACTCATCAAATCAACGTGTGGCCATTAATTACGTTTGGACACACTTAAAAATATTTTAGTGTGACGATTTATCACTTATAGCCACACATAATAAGTGTATCTGTGACAATAAAAAACTTAAAAAAAATAAAACTAAGATACTCTTTGGTCACACAACCTCGTATAAGTTGCCATTAATTACATTTTGACACACTTACAAATATTTAAGTGTGACCATTTATCACTTATAGCCACACATAATAAGTGTATCTGTGACAATAAAAAACTTAGGAAAAATAAAAGTAAACTACTCTTTGGTCACACAACCTCGTATAAGTGACCATATATTTTAAGCGTTTTAGCCACATTACTAATAAATACAATGGTTGTTCGTCATATTTCGCCACATTATTAAAAATGTGGCTAACAAATGTGACATTAGGTCACACAACGTAATATAAGTGGCTATACCTTTTACCTTTTAGACACATCTCTTATCAATACAGTAGCCGTTCGTCACATTTGGCCACACTATTAAAACATGTGGCTAGTTAAATGTCACAGTTTATGGCTAATGCATGTGTTTTTGGTCACATGTATCAAAGATCAAACAAACTATGACTGTAGGTCACATTTCGCTACATATTTTTATAATGTGGCTAGCTTATGTCACAGTTTTTTTTTCAAAGTGTGGCGAAAAGTACCTGAGTATGTATAGAATGGCCACATGAAGAAAAACATGTGTGGCCAAAACATTCTGGAAGGTTTTCAAACGTGGTCAAAGACCTTTTAGCCACACATTTAAGCCGAAGTGTGGCAAGTCTCCCAGACCACTTGTGTGGCTAAAAGGCGATATTCACGTAGTGAGGTGCATCTATCAGAAGATAATATGAGAAGAAGACATCAGTACTTAGGATACTCAAACAAATGGACAAAATACTTAAATATGTGTATTTCTTTGTATTTTCTTTACTTTCAAACTTGTGTACTTGTTGTATAAATCAATTAATGGTAATATTGTCACTTAATATTGTCACATGTGTTTTGAGCAATATGTACGTCACACTCAGGCGTATTCCGCTTTAGCCGGGGTGTTACAAATAGTCAAACGACACCAATTATTTTCTCATTATTTAATTGTTGATACTCAAAATATTGATTTGCAGTCTTTCTCATATATTATAGTTAGTGTAAAAAACTGGTGATTACTTACTTAATACGTGGTGACACACACACACACACACACATATATATATATATTGTATGCATATTGGAGGCTATAATATGATGTGAAGCGAAGGTGAAGATCATTTAGAAAAGATCATAGGCTATTTAAGGAAAAGATAAAAGGCCATGGATTATTTAAGTTAGATTATTTGTTTTGAAAATAATTGTTTTCTTTTAGGATTATTTCTATAATTGTTGAAACATTTTTTACATGATTTGAAATTTGAATAAATAAATCAATAAATTAGATATTGTCATAAATTGCATGATAGTGTCTTGTGAGCTGTGAACCAACGGTTCGCGCCCCTATATTCCGCCGTAGGTTAGAGTATGACACAATTTAAATACAGGGCACAACACATGATGCATAATGTATGAAATCTAATGCACCATGAAACAAACTTAACGCCGTTTAGTTTTTTTAACGAAGATCCATGAAAACATATAGTTTCAACATTGGGATCTGTGACAACTATTTTCTAAGTTGGGATTATTATCGGCCAACTACATTAAGTTGAGATTATTAAAATCCAATTTGCCTATTAATAAAAGAGTAAAAGTGTAACATCTCAAAACTTTCGAGCTAATTTTGCCAACTTTCAAAAGTTGAAGGACCAGAATGTTTCCAAAATAAATAGAAACCAACACCCCAAATGTGTAGGACGAGGAGCAGCACGAAAAAAAAAAGATAAAAAAAAGTTTAGTAGACCATCGCTACGCGAAGGCCTAAGAGCAAACCCATCGCGATACGCGATGGACCTTCACAACAACACCTGATAAATGGACGGAGTCGTGCTGCGCGACAGCCACACCCATTGAGCCATCGCGATACGCGAAGAACTTATTTAGTAACCAAGGACACGTGTTGAACCAAGTGGTGGCACGTGGTGTATCGACAAGCCATGTGGGAGACACTGAGTATTGGGCGGTGTCACATATCGCGACGGCCAGCTCAAGGGCCCATCGTGATACGCGACAGATCCTAGAGTTCACCTATAAAAGGGGGCTCGGAGGTGAGAACTTTTCATCTCATCACACCTTCAATTTACGCACACATAATATCGATAAGCGTGCCAACAAGCCAAGCCCCAAAGTTCTAACGGTTTAATCCCTAACACATGACGTAGAGAAGAAGTGTTGTCTAATCAACGTTAGGCGTTAAACTCCAAGTAACCATGTTAAGGTCAGGTTTTCGCTTAAGTTATTTTGTCATATAACTTAGACGCTAGTCAGGGGTATAGCTTAAACCTTGATTAATTCTAAGTTACATAGCTTTTTATATACAAAGGTTATAGTAAAATATAATGCTTATTCATGATTAAGAAACATAAAGTTTTACATACAAGGTTTATAGTCAAATTTATGTTTTTTCTTGAAAAAGAACCTAACATAGTAACATACATGTTTCTTCGTGAAGAAGAAACATAGCACTCAATTGGTAAATAAACACAAATATTACAGGCCTACATGTTTTATTCAAATAAATGATTTATCAAGGTTAAAGTTGTGCAAAACAGACTAAAGGTCTTAAGCTAGATCATTGATCTAGATACTTATACAAAGTTATTGTCATACTATAGGTCCGAGGTAACTCACAAGCATAAATCAGTATCACTGATCAAAAGAAACAAAGGTGAATGCGTCTAATCTTTTTGTAAGCATAGACACAAACGAGTCATTTATACAAAATTTTACAAGGGATTATAGATCCCTAAAACTTTAGTATATGTTGGCATTCAGGTTAGTTGTACGTGTCTCTGGGTCTATACATATGTGGGCAGAGGGTAGGCATACCCCACCATGCTTTGCGTCATGTCCCCGACTCATTGATCCAGTTTATAGGGTTGTGTGGGCTTAAATATGTGCATATAATTAGTACGTCAGTCTATAGGGCCGCTGATTTTTTCGAGTATGAACTAAAGGTTTACATAAAATTGTTTAGTGTTAGCGTATCCACCAGCATGTATTGTTGGCGCATTTTATAAATTTGTTTTACATGTAATGAAGAATAGAGATTAGAAGATAGTGGTGTTACCCATTAGACGATCTAGGAGCCCCATTGCCCCCACTCTGGCCCGACTATGTTGTCTTAAGCGCCCACACTTGCTTCAGAGTTTGATTCGGGCGTTTCCCGGGGAAACCATATCACCGGCTGCTGCTTAACAGTCACTGTGCCACCACAATATTAGAATTCTTTGGCGTAACACACGGTGGGACAAAAATCTGGGTGGGCTTGGGATTCGAACTAGAAACCTTGCACAATGTCTAGCTCAAATCCTTCATTGTCAATTTGCCATAATCCACCAAAAGTGACACAAATAAGAATCGAACTGGGGTTTTCACTGGGGTCTTCAATGGACAACCAAAGCCTTTCTACTATTAGACCATAAGTGGTGGATACAAATCCACTTGTTATAATTAAGAAGTTTGTTTTATTATTATGTATAAATATTTATAACTATAGTAACAATGCATATTGTTATAAATATTTAAAAGCATAAAATTATAAAAACTATATTTTTGTGACAGGTAACGTATAAAATGAAATAGGATCCACATATCTTTTGTGATTTAAGCAATTATTGCAGGTCCATAATCAAAATATAACCAAAAATCTTACATATCCTGTAAATCCAATCCAACATTAGCTTCTAGTTATTCGGTACTCGATAGATGATGTCATCATTCTTCTTTTATATATATATATATATATATATATATATATCGTCTGGTCCATATATCTAGAGAGATAATTAAGGTGCTAAAATAATAACAATGTCTGATAAATCATCCATGAAAAAGTGTGGTTATTGTGGACAGACTGGTCATACGTCAACAGCATGCAATAATGGAAAAGTTGACATTCTTAATCTTTTTGGTGTAAGGATGGATCCAACAGCAGATATAAGTGAAGACGATGACGATTTGCATGTCGTTAATGGCGCGTCTAGTTCAAAACATGAGCCCAAAAGCATGCAGGTTTTAAAGATACACAATAATGAGCATGGTGGTACAGATTTAGTGTATGTGTCTGATGAACATAACCAAGTTCAAAAAAAAGGTGAGATTTTATAATCTTTCTTGATTGTCTTTACAAATTAATTTAATGTTGCGGGTTGGTTTTGATATGTTTCGATTGATCAGGGGTGCCATGGACAGAAGATGAACACAGATCATTCTTGACGGGTCTACAAAAGCTCGGAAAAGGTAAATGGACAGAGATTTCTAAGAACTATGTGCCGTCAAGAAAACCGACACAAGTAGCCAGCCATGCCCAGAAGTTTTTCCTTAGAATGAACTCGACGGAGAAAAAAGAGTGTACAAAAAGAGACATCAATCAAGCATTTTTGACATGCCATTAGATGAATGCGTAAGTGATTACTTTTAATACCTTGTGTTTTTCGCCTTGGTAACCCTTGATAGTCGACACTAATGCTTCATGTTATTGTTAATAATGCAGTCCACATCACAAGGAACATCTGTAAGACCCCTGGTTGCACCAGTGGCTCAAACCTATGGTGTTGAAGAGAACCTGGTTAGAAAACTACATGTGTATTTTTACGCGACAGAATTACAAATTTTGTCATTAAAATATACACGTCTATGGATCAGGTCCTTTAAAAAGTTTATTTGCGGGCGGCGTCCTTTATATGACAAAATACATTCGCTTTTTGTCCTTTATAATAATTGTCATTCTAAAACTCAGTTAAATCCAAACATGCCAAGATTTAACAAAGTTTTTGTTTAACATATTTTATTTAGTTTATTTTTCTAATAATATATTTAATTTGTTTTTTAATTATAAATACTTAAATAGTATGCGTAAAAAGACTTAAATGCCCTTACATACCAAGACTTAACGGGGTTTTTGGATGTCAGTTACTCAAAAGGATGAAAATCAAACAAACAAGTCGTGCAAAGCCTACAAATAAACCTTTTAATGACCTGATTCATAAATTGCATATGTTTAAAGGATAAAATTTGTAATTATGTATTTTTGGGCCGGCAAGCTCAAACTTACTTGTCTCAAGGCCAAGGCCGACCCTTGGATAGTGCGACCCTGACAACCAGCCATGGCCTGTAATTCAAGGGCCAAAACTTATATATATATATATATATATATATATATATATATGGGAAACTGATGCTCTTTAATTCTTTATATCTCACATGACTTTATCAATCTAAAGAACCCTAAAAACTACCCCCCCCCCCCCCTTTAAATAAAAAAATCAAGCCCCCAACCCAGAAAACCTAAACCCTTTAAAAATCTAACCCTAAAAGCAAAACTAAATTCGAAGGCTAAATCGAGGTTTTTTTTTACTTGAACAAGGGGTGCCAGATAAACATTAGGGGTTTTCTCTTTACAAAAATGATGTGATGTAGATGATCGAATGTGTAACACAAGATTAGAGGGAGATGATCAAGGGTTGGGAAGGGGATTCCCAGTTTTCCATTTTTTTGGAGTTCTCTTTTGGGGTTAGGATAACATAAAAACTCACTTGGGTTGAGAAAACTTTAGAAATTTATTATCAAACATATGTTTTTAATTAAAGTTTGAATCTTATAGTACACAATTAAATTTAATAAAAAATGTGAAAGTAAATTTAACTTTTCGCTCTTTAGAAATTATGTTTAAAAGTTTAAAATAAATGTAAAAATATCACGAAACATTTTTTTATTTCTTTTTCAGTATTTTTCTTTTGTATTAAATGTAACAACATATAGTACATATATTTTTAAAAAAACGATGTTACATAAAGTTTTCATATGTTTTTTCAACTCAAATGAGTTTTCATTCTATACATGCCCTTCCCTTTTGAACCTATATATATATATATAATTCTTAAATTTTTTTATAATGAATCTTAATCATCTTAAATATATTGGACCTAAAACTTTTTTTGTATCCTTAATTCTTTTAAGTTATTGAGTCCAAACTAAATTTAAACACTAGCTTATATATAACGTTAATCGTCGTTTAAAAAAATTAGCTTATATATTTTGTTACCTGTTAGGCCTATGGTCTTTTTTATTTCGGCTCGACTGCAATATTTAAATCTTCGAGCATGCCTTTTGGAGGCTTAGGCTCGAGAAAAACACGAAAGTTTGAGCTTAGCTGACATACAACATTCAAGTAAAATTAGTAACGAACGCCCTGTTCTTGAGTTCTTTTAAAGGAGGGAAAGAAAATGAAAACTAAGGATAGTTAAAAAATTGGTGTTTTTGAGTTTTTTTTAGGATGGAAAGGAAAGGAGTAGGAGGAGTTAGGAATGATTAAATTAATGTATTTTCTCAATAAGTTATCCTCCCAAAAATGGGATGATTATTAAGGATAACTATTTTTTAACATAGTTATCATTTCCTTTCCTCTAATTTCCTTCCAACTCAAGAACACACCTAATTAAAAAAAAATTCATTCCCTTCCCTTCCCTTCCCTTTCTTATCCTTCCATCTCCTTTCCTTTTCTTTCCTTGGTTAAAAAACTCAAGAACAACTCTTCTCCTTTCCTTTTCTTTCCTTGGTTAAAAAACTCAAGAACAACTCTTGTCTTGTTCTTGAGTTTTTTAACCAAGGAAAGAAAAAGAAAAGAGATGGAAGGATAAGAAAGAGAAGGAAATGAAATTTTTTTTAATTAAGTATGCTCTTGAGTTTGAAGGAAATTATATAATAGTTGGATGCATGTTTCTAATGGTCTTTTGAGCATTGAAATTTATATAATAGTTGGTTATTAATATTGTTTAATTGCAATAATCACTTTAACGGTTTAACCACGCATCCAAACAACCTCATGACTTGGTTGACTTGACTCATTAAAGCTATTGAAACCAAGTCAAATCGGACTTGAGTTCAGGTGATGAGATTCAACAAACTAGCTAGTCATAAGATAAAACCGGCCAAGTAACTTAATATTGAAATTATATGCTTTGCAGATGGGTTATCGTAACCACCACATTGCTTGGACAAATTACATGTTCGCGGGAAGGGTTTATCTACTTGACCAAAGGATGGAACGTTTTGCTACTCTTATGCCTCAACGCGTCCTCATAACTAATGGGGAGATGTGTACCACACAAGAGCCTGAAGTTGAAAGGACAAAAGATTAGTTTTGGTTCATCTTCTATAGAAAACAGTTTCTGCCGTATTGGTTAACAACTTACATATATGGTGTTTTGACACGTACTGGTTGAAAAATTGACGCTAAAAGGATGATGTGGGTTTCAATTTCTTGCTAAACTCCATTACATGTTTTTTAATTGGGCGCTAAGGCCTATGTCCGCAAAGCCCATGGTGGCTTTAATCGTAGAGTAATTGTCTAATTTAGGAACTTTGGTGGAATTATTTTATGAGGGTATTCAAACTTGAGCCGTTTGAATATATTTTATTTTTGGAAATACGAAAAGTAAAATAAAATAGAAAGAATTTAAATTACATTTTTACACTTTAACCATACTCATCACACCAAAGAATACACAACTTTATATTCTCTACATCTATTTCGTGCAATCATGAAACCGAGCAACCAAAACATCCCTACAATGAACGCTTTTGACGCAAATAACCCGCTTTACATAAACATACATGCCTTTAATATCCCAACAACTTGTATTACTTCAACGCAACCACGAACGAAATCATGTAGTGTCCTCTACCCATAACCCCATAACCAAGACCTCTACCCTTAACCCCACAACCAAGACTCGACTTCTTTTTCCTTCTCAATACATATAGGAGACCCAACCACAACCAAGACCAAAAATCTATTTTATTAAAATGTTATAGTATTTATTGTGTGGTATTATCATTTAAATTATTATGTTTATTAAATAATAAATATTAAGTAAATAAAAAATAATAATTGAGTAATAAATGAACTTAGTTAAACAGTGGCGAATCTAGATGAAAATCTTAAGGGTAACGTTAAAAAAAATTCACCATCGTACATACAATGTAAACAAACCTTTTTTATCGTAGTTTATACAATAAACAATTTCTTTTTTTACCATATTTCATAATATATATATATATATATATATATATATATTTGAATTTGGTGTTGGATCAATATCATTATTATCTTGGAACTTTCGTTTAAAAGTATTGATAATAAGACTTTGTTGTTTCATCTTCAAGCTCCCTAATTTTCACAGAAATAAAATTTAAACCATAAATCCATAATCAATTCTGATTTAGACATAAACCCTAAATCCCTTATCAATTCCAATTTACATTATTCAAATATCCGATATCTCATAATCAACCATTCAAATATTCAGTTGCCCATAAATAATTCCAAATTAACAATTTATCTAATAAAATTAACCAATTACAATTTTAAATAAAAATAGAATAATAACCAAATTGAACAAGTAGAAGTCGAACTGTGGATGAGGAAGTAATGTCCTTTCTAACTGGGATTGTGCACCAGCGTACTCAGATAAGCGCAAGGAAGGTCCTTTCCAGTTGGGATTGTGCACCAACGTACTCGGATAATGAGGCCATTTTCCACTCATAACAACAAATGTATTGAGCGCAAAGGGGGGCGTATGATCATACTATCTTGAAGTAATCCATGAGCAAGTAATTTGTAGCAAGTAACAAGTAAACGCACAAGTCCATGTAGCGAATTGTAGTTTGTAAATAATGAATAAACGAAATTGAATTATTGATAGGATATATATGCTACCCCCAAAATAGTTTAAAAGGGTAAAAAGGGGGTGTGAGAAACTCACCTTAAAGTTGAAGACAAACTTGAAATAAAACCGAAAGTGTGTAAATGAAACCGAGGCAATTGAACTTCACGAACTAGAATTAAAAGTACAAAATAAATATTAACAAACCACTTATAAAAGTAGATAAATCGGGTTGTCGGGATTTTAGAAATGTTGAATGTATATTTTATCATTTTATGGCATTGGACATTATAATATTATTTTAAGCTTTAACGGAATTTTAACGATCTATTAATTTAATATTACTTTAAGTTACTAGATTAATATCAAGTTTGAATATTATAACGTTATGAAATTTTGGGTGTATTGGTATATTTTATTAAAAGACAATATGTTAACGAATTATAAAGTTTAACGAGCAAAACATAATATATATATATATATATATATATACATATATATATGATTATAACGAGTTTAGAATGAATTTTTGGGTTCGAGATTTATAATGTTTGTGAATTATGGATCTTTAACAGAATTTTTAGTTTGAAAATAATTACGTTGACGTGTCATAAAATTTAACGAAATAATAATTATTTATATAATATTAATCGGGATTCTAACGAAACTTCAACGGAAACGGAAGTCGGGTTTTTTAGGTGAAAGTGATCAATATAATTTATAATAAATTTTACTCAACTTAAAATAATTTTATATGGTTAAAAGACAAATATATAATTTTTATAACTTTTAATTTAGTTAATAAATATTAAACAAAAGATTTTATATACAAAAGAAAATGTTGAAAAATAAAATAAAAAAAGAAAAGAAAACAGGCTGACCCGGATTCGAACCCGGGTCTTTCTGCCCACACTAACGTAACCAATCATTTGACTAGTTTGCTTATTTGAGAACAAAATAAAAACAAAACGTAAAAATACTAATATTCAACTTCATCTTCTCCATCAAAACCCTAGGATTTCAATATTGTTAATTGGTTCCTTGTTTGCTCAAAATTTGTTAGGGGTTTTGATTTACGGATAAAAACGATCATAATGAATATAAATATTACCTGTAACAACGTTTAATTGGTGGTGA